>NC_135636.1:44162500-44445000 GCF_053574225.1 Canis aureus | reverse complement strand
AGGAACTCCCTCCTAGACGAGCATCCTCAAAACCACAGCTATGCCCCATCAAACAATGATACTCTGTTTATGAAACTCAATATGGAAAATGTACGTAATGTTCAACCTTTGTGACATGTCACTCGCTTTTGAACAAGTGTTTCAGTTGTGCACGTTTTTGCCTCTTTTCTTTCAACGTCAAACAGAAGAGAAGTTGGTTCTTAATTTTGTTGGGGACCAAAAAAAAAAAAAAAAAAGTTTGTGCAGGTAGCGTTCAGTTGCCCTGAAAGATGATAAATGAGATGGGGAATTTGGTGCTGGCCCGTTCTTGGACGCGACAGACATGGTGGGAAACATGGACCAAGCAAGAAGCCTTTCTCTCTCACACTTTGCTTTCATCTTCTAACTAACATTATTCCTTCTTGAATGTGTTTTTAACACCAATTCTTCAAACAGGTCATGAATACCTCACAATCCCCTCTCCTTCCTTGACAGACATTTTGACTGTTGCCAGAAACTACCTTTGATGTGTTCCTGTAAAGAATAACACAGACTTTCCTGTTTGTCTCAAAGCTACTGAACTGAAGCTTTAACTGCAAAGGACAAAATGATCTGTATTTAAAAAAAAAAAAAAAAATCAGCATACTCCTGCCCTCCTGCCCCCCACCCCCAGCCACTTGTCATTATAAACCCAGACCCGGCTTCCCCAGGGCTCAAAGAGTTCCTGTTGTTACCTTCTTGGTTGTTTTAGTAGGATTTTCCATCCTGCCTTTCCCAATCTCTGCTATCTGTGTCTCAAAACAGCAACAGTAATTACCGGATTGCTCTCCCCCCCCCGCCTTCCACTCCTGGCTGAACTGGAGAGCCTCTGAGATTTCCCCAGCAGACCTCTGAACCCATCCGAGGTTTGCGCATCTGTCCTTCTAAGTCAGCAGAACGGGAAACACAGGAACACTGTGCCTTGAGCTATAACGAATCCTGGACAACCCCCAGCTTATGTCTGCGTCTCCCGAGGAAACTTCATAGAATCAGAGCCTGTAAGAGACCTCGAGAGATCAAAAAGTCCTGAAAAACAATGGTTCTAAGAAACTCAACCTCACAGAATATTAAAAATGGAAAGAGTTATAGTCATTGCTGACCTCCTATTTTTTTCTTATCCAAGTTCAATTACTCCCCTTATTTTCCCTTTTATTCCCCTACACACCCCACTTCCTGGCCCTGAGGCCTGTGCTTATCCTATTTTTTTTTAATTTTTATTTATTTATTTATTTACTTATTTTTAAAGATTTCATTTAATTATTCAGGAGAGACACAGAGCGAGGCAGAGACATAGGCCGAGTGAGAAGCAGGCTCCCTGTGGGGAGCCCGATGAGGGACTCAATCCCAGGACCCCAGGATCACAACCTGAGCCAAAGGCAGACGCTCAACTGCTGAGCCATCCAGGTGCCCCTATCCTTTCTATTTTTTTTTAAATCATCTTCTTTTTGTTGTATCTCATACTATCTGTGTTATTATTCACTTAATTTCTTTCAAATTGATTTCAAATGGATTCATTTTCTTTCTTTACATTGGATTCAGCAATAACGCTCATGGAATCGTAGTTTTAATGGGCCAGTTATACTTCCCCTGTATAATACACAGAAAATTAAAACCATAACTATTAAAAAAAATGGCATGATCCTACCACCAAAAATGATCTTGCCCACAACGGTCCTACGCAGATATAACAGGTTGAGAAATAAACATTTAGAGCAGAGCCAGCAAACTTTTCCGGTATGGAGCCAGATAGTACTTGTTTTAGGCTCTAAAGGCCAAGAGACAAAATCAAAGATATTATGTAGGTACTTACATGAGGGAAAACAAATTTCCATCTCCCCCTCCCCCACCGCCAAACATTTAAAAATGTAAAAGTCATCCTAACTCACAAATCCTACAAACACAGGTGGTGAGCTGAATTTGGCTCATGGGTCATAATTTATCAACCCAGCTCAAAATCACATATCTGATATTTATTTGAACCTTCTCTGAAATTCCCATCCCAGCGAGCGAGACAATAATGGACTTCTCTCCTAGGATGGTTGTGAAAATGAAAAATAGTTGACGCCAGTTCAGCGCTCAGCATACCACCTGGCACAAAGCACTCACTCAATAAACACCACCTGTGGTTCCTGTCCTTGTCACCATCATCATCTTCTCTCTCAGTGAGGTTGGTGTGTCACTGAGTACATTGCCTGGCACACAGTAGGCACCCCACAAACGATAGATGGTGTTATTATTCCAACTGGTTGGAGCACTGTTTCTCAACCTTCTATGCAGATCAGACTCAACCGTGAGGTTATTTTTAAAAACATATGCTGAGTCCTGCTTCTGGAAGTCGTGATGCTAAAATTCGTTTAAGAAATAAGCTGAGCACTTGTGTGGTTTTTTTTTTTTTTTTTTTAAGTTTTAGAGGTGATTCTGATGATTCTAAACTTATGGCTTCGAGGGTACCTAGGATCTGGACAAATGGCCCATTTTTCTCTGCCTTTTTCGGCTCATATACAACACAGCCAGTGCTCAGCCCCCTTTGGAATTTCCTAATTCCATTCTCTCGGTTGACCACTGATGTTCATTGAGCATCCATTATGTGCCAGACCTTGAGCTAAGTGCTGGGGATACAGCAGTGAAGCAGGCAAAGGCCTACACAACAAAGGTCCCTCTTCCTCATCTCTACCCTTTGTCCATGCTTGGTTTTTCTTCTTAGACCTTTATACACTGTGCACCTTTTTTTTTTTTTAAGATTTTATTTTATTTTATTCATGAGGGACACAGAGAGAAGCAGAGACATAGGCAGAGGGAGAAGCAGGCTCCCTGATGGGAGCCCAATGTGGGATTCGATCCTAGGACCCCGGGATCTTGCCCTGAGCCAAAGGCTGGCTCTCAACCACCGAGCCCCCAGGTGCCCCCATACCACTGTGCATCTTAAATGTATGTTGGCTCTGCCCCACGAGGGCAGGGACCTGATACATTTTAGTCACTGCAGTTCCTAGTCTAGAACAGTGCTTAGCACAGAGTTAGGTGTATTCAACAAAGATTGATTTGAACGGGGAGAACAGGAAACTCTGTGCCTCTTAGTGAGCCAAGCTGATGGGCGACCCAAAGCATCACGATTGTGTAAAATGTCAATGCTGAAAAGAAGAAAGCAGAGATACATGGTACTTTTCAGGCTAATGTGGGGGAGGAGGCGGGCTTCATATGATCTAAGGGGTCAAAGTTGCCCTGAGCCAGTGGTACTCCGGCCAAGCCCTGCTATGTGAGGTGTCAGCTAGCTGAGACGAGGGAACAGCTGGGGGGCAGCGAGGACAGGATGAAGCCAGAGCAGAGGAGGACAGTTTGCGAGGACATCAGGCCACAGGGGTAGGCAGGAGCCAGCCGTGCAGGGGGCTGTAGGTGGATTCTGCTTAAACATAATGTGCTCAGGAATCCCCACCCCCCTGCTGCGGGCATCTTGATAAAACACCAATTCCGAGTCGGTGGGACTGGGGCAGGGCCTGAGAATTTACATTTCCAACAAGCGCCCAGGGGATGCCACGGGTGGTGGACCACAGACTACACTGCAAGTACCAAAGTTTTGGATCGTGACTCGATCCTGAGAGCAGGGGTGGGGTGAGGGGAGGAGATTTCCCTAATATCCCTCTGGACTCTGCGAAACCATCTCGCAGCGGTCGTGGAGCCTGGGCATCCTCTAAGGGTCGCCTGGCCTTGGTACTCCTTCCTTGCAACCTTGCCAACCCCTGTGTCAGTCCCAATTCTAGGTGGCGTCACCACAGAACAGGCTGTCACTGCCTGGAAGAAACCCCCTCCCTTGGGTATCGCGATTCAGAAATTCTGGGGAGTGACAGCTCCTGTGGATTTTTTTTCTCAATCAAGGTGGGCTTGCTATAAAAATATATATATATGTAGGGGCACCTGGGTGGCTCCGTGGTTGAGCACCTGCCTTCAGCTCAGGTCGTGATCCCAGGGTCCTGGGATAGAATCCCACATTGGGCTCCCCGCAGGGAGCCTGCTTCTCTCTCTGTCTGTGTCTCTGTCTCTCTTATGAATAAATAAATAAAAATTAAAAAAATATATATATGTGTGTGTAGACATATGTCTGTATACACACACACATGCACACGTATCCAGATAATCTCTGCAATGCGATAACAGCCACACATAGGATTGAAAATGAAATCTTACAAACACTCTATCATCTCGCAATCAGTCATTACAGGGATGCCTGAGTTGGTGCTGCTGGGGCCTGGGCAGACCCAGACTTCTCCCTCCAGAGGCCACGGATTAGACATCTCAAGACTACCGGTCCAGTGGGCAGGATTGATCCTGTCGGTGCAGATGATCAGTAAGAAGCCAGCAAACACGCCAGCGCTGAATGAGCCAGGGTGGACGAAGCTGGGGGGGCCAGTGCCATCCGAGGAAAGCAGCTTCCTGCACACCACCTTCGGCACTCTCTCCCAGCTCCGAGGACTGTCTTTGTAAGACAACCTGGGTGACAAATACGGGCCCCAGAAACCCTGCCCTTGTAAGCAATCCCAGCTGCTCCGAACGAATGTCCCCAAACAAAGGTTGCACGCCACCCCCCCATGCTAGCTGCTCAATTTAATTACTCACCTCTGCAGCTTTAAATCAAAGGTGGCTCCTATTAAGTATAATTACCTTTGCCAGCAGCTTGTATAACACAGTAAGTGAGGAGCTACTAAGCAGGAATGGTTTCTACAGGACATTATATATGCCTTGGCCTAAATCAACAGCAGCCTGGACCCAGAGCTTCAGATACACACATAATTCAGCCACGAGCAAATGTATGCTGCTGGTAGAGCGTTGCACACACACGTAAACACAGCGATTCCCTCGCATATGTCAGCAGCCCAGAAACATCACAATGCAAGAGAATAAACTACAGGAGAAAAGGCTTCTCTAAACCTTGAATGCACAATACGTGTTGCTATGTCAATTTTTCCGCAAGAAAGCAAGTTGCCATCCAACCAGCTCGTCTCTGAACGAGTCCCAAATCCAGTAAAAGAAAGCAGACAAACGCTCACTTTCTCAACCACTGAATGCTCCTATTTTACCACCTTTCTTGCCCTGGGAAAGCGGGCAAGTGACACTACTCTGGCTGCCTTCGACAGAGTCCGACCTCCCCACATCCTTCATTCCTGACATCCAAAAGACATTTTTTTTTTCTTTAAAAATCATGAGCATCTTTATCATTTCAGGCTCGTCAATTCCCATTTTGCCTAATTAATAAATAAATCAAAACCTGAAAGTAAATGAAAGGCAAGTTGCCAAGAACTTTTGGCCTTCACCAAAAAGAAGCTGTGGTGAGCTCTCGAGACGTCCAGTGGGGTCCTTCCCACCCCGCTGGCCATTCTAAGAGTCCCATTTTACCTCCACTTCTGCAGGATGAAGGCCTGATTATTCCATGATGTGCCCAGAAGCACACACATCTCCGAAGATATTATTCCGGTCGTCCCCAAACTGTTGTTGGCTATCACCTCCATAGCCATCAGGGTCACTAACATCTATCGAGCACTTGCTATGTGCCATGTTTGCATTAAACACACCAAACACACCATCTATGTAATCCACCTGGCAAACTCATGTGGTATGAGGATAATTATTTTCAAAACTGAGAACCCAGTGCTTAGAAGGTTAATAACTTCCCTAAGGTCAGAAAGTAGGTAACAGCCTCAGTTTGAATCTTAGTGTGTCATAGTTCAAGGCCGTTGGTTGTAACCCTTCAGAGCATAGAGTAGAAAGCTTCTGACCCTGTTGGCCTGGTGTCCATTCTCCCTTATTTTGGTAACATCATCTTGATTTTGCTTTGACAAACTGCCACTAGCTGCTCCTGGCTTCCTGCAGCTTTGGATGCATACACAAGGAAGGCAGGTCAATAGGAGACCAGTGATTGCTTTGGGGAGAGCAATGGAAACCCACAGTGGGTCAAAGTAAATCCTGGGGCATTTGCTGGGGGTCCTCCGAAGCTGTGCTTTCTTCCACCAGAACTACCGACTCAGACGCTGCCTGGTGACCAATGTGACCACCGGGGGTGAGAAGGAAGGAAGAGTCTCAGACACAGACCTGTCCCAATCCCAACCCTTGAGTCTCTGTAGCTACAGGTGCCAAGGCTAGGACTCAGCTGAATCACACAGATAAGGTATAATTTATCACAGGTTACATGATTCATCAAAAATTCAGCTTTTAGAGGTGCAGAGGTTAAGTGCTCAGTGTGCCCTTGGAGTCCAGCACGCCTGGGTTTAAATTCTGATTGTGCTATATATTTGCTACGTGACCATATTACTTAAGAAATATACTCAGCTCCTTGCCTCAGTTTTCATTCCTGGAAAATGGGGACATGAGCAGTATGTCTACTTGTACAGTTGAGAGGAAAGCTAAATGAAACCAGATACATATAAAGCACCTGGGGCCGTGCCTGGCATGGAGTACACTCTCAGAAAATATTAATAAGTCTGATTATGATTTTTCAGGGCACAAAACAGAGGAAAGCTACGGTAAACAGTGAAAAAGACCCAGCGTGGCCAGCCAGAGGCAAATCCAAAAACCTTTAAAGCAAGTTATTGCCCTAAGAGCTGAGCAGGGGTGAGGGGATACAGGTAAGAAGGGACCTGGGCTCAGGAATGGTTCATTGGAAGAGACCAGGGAACTATCCCTGATGGAAGTGTTGGGGGCTCCCTAGGATGACATCTCGACAGATCAACAGATAGACCCAGAAACAAGCACATGTACAAACAGAAATGAGTTTGAGTTCCTAGTGAGTCATCGATCGTCTTCATCCAGCCATCCATCTATCCATCCACCCACCCACCCATGCACCCATGCATGCATCCATCCATCCAGCTAACACTCCCTGGTTTTGCTCTAGGCACTCTATCACTAACCTGTGAAGACAGGGGATGTGCCTTAGTTATGGTTGTAGCCCCGGCACACAGCACAGGGCCTGGAAAACAATAGAAATTAATAAGTATCTGCTAAGTTAAGAAAAGAATGACTCTCGGAGCACCTGGTGGCTCAGTCAAGCATCTGCTTTCAGCTCAGGTCATGATCCCGGGGCCCTGAAATCAAGTCCTGCATCAGGCTCCCTGCTCAGCAGGAAGTCTGCTTCTCCCTCTCCCTATGCCTCTCCCCTCTGCTCATGTGCTGTCTCCCTCTCTCTCTCTCAAACCATAAAATATTTTAAAAAGAAAAGAATGACTCTCAAATACATACACTCCTTTCACGAATTTATCTTCCACGAACCCGTGTGATCCAACCAGCCCTCCCTGCCTCATGTTATTCCCAGAATGAGGTCCAGGCCCTGGAGAATCTACAGGCAGCATCCATGTCCACCCAGCAAAGTCTCACGCTCAGGCCTTCACCCCACAAGTTCTCCTTTGCTCTTCTGGAAGCAAGAACTACCCTTTATTTTTATTGTGTTCCTCCCATAGAAAATTAAAACATCTCAATCCGTAAATGGTTTTGCTGAGTGGTTTATTTGTCACAGCTGCTTCCAAGAGGCAAGAACTATAGGAAGCCTTCCCCCTTGTTTCAATGAATTTTTTTTTTCTTTTCATACAAAAATGTTGTAAGTTTCCATCGCTACTGTTCTATCTGGGAGGACTCGCCTCTAACTTCTCCGCGTCCTTCCCTATGGCTGGGGAGCGGTTCAAAGTACATGCTCCAGAACTCAGACCGGAGTCACAAACAAGTATTCCTGTTTGTTTATCGGAGTGCAGTGGCCCACTCAAAAGTTAAACCAGAGCAGAAAACTTTTCTTGTGGAGTCGGTGCCCAGGGGACTATGGTTTAAAATGAAAATCAGATCATTGTTTTTTTTTTTTTTTAAAAAAAAAAAACAACCAACCCAACCAAAAACACCCACCCCACACCGTGCATTGTTAAACAGTTGAAAACATCTCCGTGTTCCTTAAATATTCTGCTTAGCGTACTCACAGCTCAGTCCACAGGAAATGCAAGAATACGTTATATTTTAATCAGGGCACATAAAACACTGTCTAGAATGTTATGTTGCCCGCGGGAATGCAGTGAGCAGGGAACATTTACAAACTCCAGGTCAGTCCCCCCATTACATCATTGTGAAAAAAAAGAAATTTACGAGGTTAAATTATATGGATGTTATATATTGGAATGGTGAGCCCATTCCCAAATGAGAATGTTGGCCGAAATAGCCAGATTCCCTGAGAGAAATTTTTAAGTACTTCTGTTGTGGATGTTTTGATGGCAACTTTCTAAAAAAAAAAAAAAAAAAAAAAAAAAAATGGAAGACAGAGTCTTTGAAGATCATGGAATGAATAAAAAAAAAAAAAAGAAAAGAAAAGAAAAAGAAACCTCACAACGAAAGAAAAGTCCAAGTTCCAAAAGAGAGGGCACCGAAAGGAGTTACTTACATTGTTCTCCAGAGATAATAACACAGAAGTTACTCTGTGAAACTTACTCCGTGATTTATTTGATCTATTCCTCATCTAAGTGATTGGAAACACAGATGTTGGTGCCATAACTTTGCTTCCAGTAAATAATTCCTCAAAGGACTCACATTTGTTTAACCTTCGTCACAAGATGATAAAACTTATTAAACATTTATGGAAACAGCAACGCAGCGTTGTTGGTTTATGTGTTTGGCAAGTTTTAAAACTCCTATCCCTGACTTTTCCACCTTCCTCTCGCCTCCGTAAAAGGACGGTGTCTTTGGGGAGGTGCCCACACCTGGACCGGAGAGCTTCCATCCCACCCCCCGCCAACCCCATTTGTGGCTGCAGTTTGACAGTAAACAGAAGGGCTGTCGTGCTGATCTCAAAGAACAATAATTAAACCAAAGGGACAGCAGACAAGGTGCTCCCTCGGGACCAACAGAGGAAGAATAAAAACTCCGCCAGGGAACTGTTTTCTTATGATTTCGAGCCTGCTTCAGAGATAAGCAAATGTTCACATGTGCAATGCGTGTGCACCCATTTCTTCATTCAACATCTCCTAAGAACCTACTAGATTCAACCCCGGGGGCATAAATCATCCGGTTAGCTAAATATTGCAAAGGCTCCAGGAACCTTGGCTAACTCTCTAGTCACTCACCTGTTCACGCACTCATGTATTCAGCAGAAACACCTACTGTGTTCCAGGTACAGCAAATGAAATGGTCCCCACGATTTGAGGGATCAACGCCTGACATGATGAAATACAGACAACGAGATGGAAACTGCAGCAGTGTAGGGTCCATCTTCCCGTATCATCTGCTACTGAGGCCTTTCCCATCCAGCGCTAATTCTCCAGTGCAGGGAACAGAGGTGTAACCATGGTTCGGTTTCCTTCTCCCTCAGGGCAGTGCCACAGAGGTACCCCTGGGGAAACACACCGTGATGCTGCCTTCATGCTCCCGGGGAAAGTTCTGAAGAGCCTGGTGGTGATTTCACTAGTAGGTTAGCCTCAGTGTGAGCATATGCATGGACTATGCATACCACTAACACCAACTCACGCATAACAAGGACTTTCTACACTCTCGCCTCACTCCCAGATACACACGCACTAACACTCACAACGATACCGAGTCCAGCCGTATGTGAACATCTACAACACACACACAAGTCATAATTCAACCCCAGAATAAAACAGTCACAAAACACAGGCACACATTCTGAGGACGATGCTGATCTCCGTTGTGAAAACCATCTGGAACTACGTGGACCCTCCAAATCCCCAGGTCCTATCTTATTAATATTTCCACCCCAGGACCTAGCAGCTTGCCTCAACACGTTTGCTAAACTGCAGTAAATGTCAGTTTAACTGCCTAACATGCAGAACTGCAGAGGTGACCACTGGTACAGGTCAACTTGTAATATTCCTAAACAAAATCCAAGGGCCCTTCCTCTCCTAACCCAACCCACTCATGTTTAACACCTCCCGGGCTCCAGGATCCGTAGGGCAATGGTTGTCCGACTCTGAAGCTCCATCCATCACAGACTCTGAGGACAAATGCAATTTCTTTGACGATATTCATGCTTTTCTGTTGCTTCTCTCTGTTGCCCACTCCACCTCAAGGTGGCTGATGACCATTTTCTTGAAGTACTTGGGATTCAAGCCATGTTGATGGCCGAGCCTCACTCATTATTGGGATTACTGACATATTTTACCTACTCAGTTTACTTACTTCAAGCAGACATTTCACAAACGCCTACTAGGTGCAAATGAGCCAGTTACATTTTTTTTTGGTAAGAGAAGTGTGTATTTTAGTAAAGACACCAAGAATATTAAAAGTAAGAAATATTAGCTGTTTCCATTATGTTTACTCTTCTCAACTGATTTTCTTGCTAAATGCAGTAAAATACTCACAACTGATTGTCTCGACTTAAATTATTTATGTGGCAATTGTAAAAATTCCCAGGAATACTCAGTACAGGATTGTGAGTAATAATGAAAACTTGAAAATATGCTAAATGTCTATTAACAGAGGAGTTGATAAATGAGCAAAAATAATCATTCTTATGGTGGAATATTATAAAGCATATGAAAAAGAATTTACTATATATTTTTTAAAATTTTTATTTATTTATGATAGTCACAGAGAGAGAGAGAGGCAGAGACACAGGCAGAGGGAGAAGCAGGCTCCACGCACCGGGAGCCTGACGTGGGACTCGATCCCGGGTCTCCAGGATCGCGCCCCGGGCCAAAGGCAGGCGCCAAACCGCTGCGCCACCCGGGGATCCCCAGAATTTACTATATTTTTTTATTCTATCATTTCTCTCTCCTTCTTTCTTTTCCTCCAGCTGCTTACCTACATACTTGGATAGAGCCTACATATAGAGTCAAAAAAAATCAACATGCAAAACTATGTGAAATATTTACATAAAAATATTAAACATGTACAGAAAGATAATAATGCCCCTAGCTACCTATATATGCAGGTAAAATTATAAATAATGGAGGATATACACAACAAGTCTGAATAGGGCTTGTCTCTGGGGAGAGAGTAAGGTGGGAGAAATAATAATATTTGCTGAGCACTTATTATGCATGGAGCACTGTTCTAAGTACTTAATAAGTATCTCCTTTTTAAATCCTCATAATGGTGCTTGGAAGTGATTGTTCTCTTTCATTCCTATTTACAGAAGTGAGGCACAGAGATTTTAAGACTGGCGTTCAAAGATGATAGAGTTTCATCTATAAAGTTTAATTCCTTTATATCTGAAATTCCCTGATCAAGTGAAATAAGTTCATCTTATTGACAGCTCTCTCGTCTATCCCATAGGATTGACTCTCCCCCCATCCAACACTAATAAAGAAAATATTTATGTTAAAGACAATAAGATGATAATTTCAGTCCATTACTCAATAAAATAACCTCAAATCAGATAGCTAGGCAGTTTGCCAAACTGTATTATTACTGAGGTTTGTTTCAAAATGCCACCCACATTCAAAACTTAAAACAAAGTACCACCACAAAACCTGCAACCAACAACAACTAAAAAGAACTGTTAGGGGTCCTCCCCACCCCCGAGAAAGATGCTATCACGACTTCTGTTGTAAGCAACATTCTCCCTCTGAGATACAACTCCTTCAATTTTACGATCATCTTTTTTTTCATATTGTTCAGAGTAATCACTTAAATGTCACCTATAATTAAACACTTAGAAGTAAGAAACACCTTTAGAGACTTTGACTATAAATATTGTGAAGAGCGCTAAAAAGGAAATCTGTGAGGGTAGCTTTTCATTTGCTAAAATAAATAACAGGGCAGCGTCATGGCATGTGTTCCATATTTCTGATGGCCAGGAAGACTCATGGAGCCTACAAGAGATTTATAGGGAACAGATGAGCAGTGTCTGACTTTGGGACATATCCGCAAGGATGCTGTAGAAAGCGGGTGAGCACGATTGCTTACTGAGACACCCCAGATGGACTGTGCTCACAGTTTTCATGTTTTTTCCTACTTCTGTTTAATAAAACAGGAATGGACTGAGGAAAATGCCATTGTGGAAAGCTCAAAAGGTTGCAAAATCCTATATATTCTTTTAATCTTCAGAGGCTCAACTTTTCAAGATGGTGTTTTTTGGACTTAGAGAAGCAGGAGGGTTCTCTTTATTTTTTTCTTTGCCACAATGGACTCACTTCAACCTGGAGGAAACACTAACTTTCACTTCATGCCCTTAGTCCACACATACCTATGGATGCTTATTTATGTGACTCTCTCCGTTAAGCATTAAATATTGTGAGAAGCAACAAAACACGTTGCCTGAGTACGACTGTGGTAGGCAGGGCCGGGTTTCGATATCTTATTTGAAAGCCTGTGTGACCTTCAAGCTATTTGCAATTTCCCAAACTTAATTCCCTTATCTCTTCAATGGGTCAATAGTAATCCTATCTGGCTTTCAGGATGTTGTGGAGAGAGACTTTATGTATACAACCTGTATGGGATCAATGTCTGTGAATGTTAACTAGGGAGGGTAGACTTTCTGGTGTAGTGTCATGCAGGTCAACAAAAGGTAGCCATTATGACAAGGACAATCGTGATCAGCATCATCTTCCTCATCGTCACCATCATTTTGATCCCACTCACCCATGGAAGCACAGATGCTAGACAGAAAGGCCTTAGAAATCTCATTACTGGGAGAAATAAGGAAAGGAAAAAAGAAAGGCTTGGGGAAAAGAGCTAGTTCTGAAGAAAGTAGGAGAAAGTATGAAACAGAGAACAAGAAGGTAGAGGGGGTGCCAAAGAATAAAGCCAGGCTTTCTGCCCTCCCATCCTGTAAAGTTTCTGGAATTGAAGAGAATGTAAGAAATAAAAAAGATAAGGCTCTGGGACATTCCTTTTGTTTCCTTCTTGTCTCTTGACCTTGGTCTCCAGGGTGCCAGCCAACTCCCAAACAGCCGGAGCCCCTGTGAGATATTTGCCAGGTTGCTTGTCTTTCTCCTTCACTGAGGGATGCTCTGGGCTCTGATGTGTGGTGCTATGACGAGGTAGACAAGTGCGTAAATGGATGCATTTCCCTGTTGAAATGCATTAGGGAAAATGGTCCCACCATTTCTAAAAACAGGCAATTGCCACAAGAGAGGGAGAGTGGAAGGAGAGAGTACTTATACTTTTTTCTGTTGGCTAAAAGCACAAAGTGGATATGGATCACCTCAAATACTCTTTTAAATGTTTTGGCATTTGGAATTGGGAGAGAAGAAGAAAAAGAAGGAGAAAGAGAAAGAGAAGGGGAAGGAGAAGAAGAAGAAGGGGGAGAAGGAGAAGGAAGAGGAGGAGGAGGAATTGTTGTTGTTGTTGTTGTTGTTGGAGGAAGAGGAGGAGGATGACGACGAGATGAACAAAGGAGAGAACTGAGATTTTCCTCGTATGACCCATAATTCAAAGCCATGGTGGGTGCTTCCAATGCAGATTCACTGGCCCCAACCCCATCCTATGGAATCAGAACTGCCAGGCACTGGCCTGGGAATCTGCGAGGTTGCATTTTCACAAGTTCTCCAAATGATGAGGATACCAACTGAAGGCTGAGAACCACTGCTCTGATCCAAATGCCAAACCAGAACATTCTTCCCAATCCCTCCATGTCTGCAAAATTTCCTCTGCCCATAAAGACTCTGCAGAGTTTCTCTCCGATACCCTGGGACGGGAAGTTCCTTCTGGTTTTCAAAGTTTTTTGAAGTTTCAAAGAAAGCCTCCATTTTCTGGTGTTCATCTGACCCAAGTGTGACTTGGCAGCCTCTGCTCACAGCTGGTCCACGAATCCCTTGCCCTGCCTGGTTCCGGGCCCCTGCGGTGTCCCCCTTAGTAAGTCATTCTGCCCCATCCTCATGCTTTGTACAACACTATTGCTTTCCCCCCAAACCCTTTATACGAAACCTCCCCCCAACTATTGCTTTCTTTATATAGCCCCTTACAATGATTTCCTCTTTTATTTACCTACACAGTCATATTTTAAAATGAAGATTACATCAACACAGTCAGGGAAAACCAGCATCATTTGCCACAAATGATCAGAAAATGAAAATCCATGGGTTATTTTATTTTTCACTGGGTACTGTTACTTGAAAAAGTCTCTGAATTTGAGGTCTACTCTTTCTGATAAACAAGCATGAGATAGGTGTTTAAGGCAGGCTCACACCAAATCAGACTCTCTTCTTGATTAAATCAGAGGGGTTGAGGGATGCCTGGGTGGCTCAGTGGTTAAGCACCTGCCTTCAGCCCAGGGCATGATCCTGGAGTTCCGGGATCAAGTCCCACATTGGGCTCCCTGCAGGGAGCCTGCTTCTCCCTCTGCCTGTGTCTCTGCCTATCTCTCTCTCTCTCTCTCTGTGTCTCTCATGAATAAATAAGTATGTAAATAAATAAACAATAAATATCTTTAAAAAGTTAAATCAGAGGGGTTGAAATGGTGTTGGAAAAGGGACATCGTTTGTACTTGCGCAGGACTTGGTGCTACCCACAACCGTGTGCCACCAGTGGCATGGCAGTCCATAATGGGGCCACTCTGGCTTAAAAATCATTCAGGGATGGGCTTGCTTTCCTCATTAAGACACTGCATAAAGCTCTCACAGGCCTGGGCAGAGGAGATGGCCATAAGGAGTGTCCCCTGGAGGAGATCACGGTACGTGTCAGTGGTCTTGGCCCCCCTCGCAGAGATGCGCCTTTGTCTTCTTAGGTTTCCTCACTCTGACTCCTAATAACCATGGCACCAACATTCATTCTATCAAGTCACATTTATTGGCCTTTGTAGACAGAAAGCAGGTAAGACATAAGATCCCTTCATGGTCATGAGCTCAGAGTCGTGGTCCTAATCTTTTTTTTTTTTTTTTTTTTTTTTTAAATTTTTTATTTATTTATGATAGTCACAGAGAGAGAAAGAGAGAGGCAGAGACACAGGCAGAGGGAGAAGCAGGCTCCATGCACCGGGAGCCCGACGTGGGATTCGATCCCGGGTCTCCAGGATCGCGCCCTGGGCCAAAGGCAGGCGCCAAACCGCTGCGCCACCCAGGGATCCCCTCGTGGTCCTAATCTTAAATTTTATCATGTATTGAGTGTTTAC
The DNA here is from genome assembly GCF_053574225.1 of Canis aureus. NCBI lineage: Eukaryota > Metazoa > Chordata > Mammalia > Carnivora > Canidae > Canis > Canis aureus. Next base: position 44,429,954 of record NC_135636.1, on the reverse strand, counting down.
TGTGTACGAAGCATTGTTAGTTGTTAGTGTTTTGTAGGAATTCAGGCTTTGCTCCTCCCAACAACCCAAGAGGGACTGTTTATTAGCTCTACTTTATACCAATAAGGAAATCGAGGCAGGAGAGGTTTATTAGCTTGTTCCTGAAATGGCTAAAACGTATTAACCACTCACCTTGTACCAGGCACTGTGCTAACCCCTCATCTGACTTATCCCCATGAATCCTTGTAAAAACCCAATGAGATGAGTCCTCCTATTAGGTCTATTTTGCTAATGAGAAAATTGGAAGTCTGGGAGGTCGAAGTGCCTAAGGTCATACAGTGAGGAAGTGACCCATTGGAGAGAAATCGACCCCTGTCTGACCCCAGGGTCACCGCCTTGCCCTGATGCTGCGGTGTCTGGTGGGTGTGCGGAGATGGGTGAGGGCGATCCCAGGACTCCGTGAAAAGTGCTTTGAAGGGTGGCCTTTTCCCCTCTACAGTCAATTCTAGAATAAATGCACCTTCCAACACTTTTCTTGCTTCCACTCTGGCTCAGAGAATGATAAACTGACAATTTTCAGTAAGAACCTTGCGTAAAACCAGAGGAGAGAAATAAACGCCGGAACGAGGGAATTAGAATTAGCAGGATAAACACAGGCCGGTGTCTCAGACACACGACTCGGTATATGCCACAGCCACCTGCCATTCTCCACACATCTTGTCGTCCAACTTTGGACTGAGCGTGCCACCTCCCCCACCCTCGGTCAGGTCCAAGTCATCACCAGCTTTTGACCCTACTGGAGCCTCCTTGGTCCACCTGCATGCAGCCTTGGTCCCTCATATATCACATGACACCCAGAAGGATGCTGTAAAAACCGAAGTCAGATCCTGTCTCCCCTGCTCCCTCACCCTCCAGGGCTCACGAGTTCCTGGGTCCTGGAGGCTTGGCAGGTGCCTACTCCCGGTGAGGTTCCAGCACCCTGGCCTCCTCTCTGCCTGCCAACCCCCACTTACTCCATGCCTGCAGCTGCCTCCTGGGTGAGCATGGGTGTACTTCCCTCTCTGCCACTCCACTCAGAACCCAGGTGCAAGTCACTTCCCCAGAAGCCTTTCCTGGCTTCTCATCCAAGACGGTGCACCCTCCCCTCCTGCCTTGCCCCCCTGCCCTCCTTTTCAGTCTCTCCCTGGCACATACGACACGCTGGCATGATGTGACATATGCACCTGCTTCCTGGTCTGTGACCTGTCTGCCACACTACATGGAAGCTTCCAGAAGGCAGGCTCTTTGTCACCTTGGCTCAAAGCTCTAGCTCCAGCACCTTCCCCAGTCCCTCTGCACAGCAGACTTTCAGTAACACTGCTTAAAGAAAGAACCCAAGGCAGACAGCAAAAGCTCCCAAATGCTCGCTGCCATCCCAAATCCCTTTGTCCTGAGATGGACCTTAACAGGCACCAGCCCGCCTCCCTTCACCCCTCTCCCAGACACTCATCTGAAGGTGACAATTACAAAGTGGAGAAGGGTTACCAGGAAACAGTCTGTAGCCTTCTCCTATTAGCTTAACAACCCCTAAGCTTTGCTGCCTTGGGCCCGAGGGGATGAGCACAGGTTCGAGGGAGGGGAGGGTGAGTTGCCAACCCCTGGGAGGCCAGGAGCATCTGGAGGCTGCAGGCACCTGGAGAGCAGGAGAGGTCAAGCTCAGGGCTCAGAAATGAGGATCCCGGGCCAGGCCCCTTCACCGACATCAGGGACACTCCCTCTGGGGGGTCTTGGCTTAAGGAGGAAGTCTACTAACTCATACTATCAGTAAGCGCTGTCTGTAAGATGGCTAAATAACAGTTACTGCAGAAAAAAAAAAGGTGAAATCACTGCTCTTCACGTGAAGGCAGGTGATATCATGATGAACATAATGCGAGTTTATTACTGAAATCGCAGTCTTCTTGTCATTAGTATTTTTTAAATCGATAAATATTCAAAGTGCAGTTAGGATGATGATAGGTACAGAGGTCTGCCAAAAAATTTTAGATGTGTAAGAGAGATCCTTCTACTCAAAAGTAATTAATTAGTATACAAAGCAATACGCTAATTAAAGTATTTATTCATTTATTTACAGCCTCATTTATTCATTCATCAAGAAATATTTATTTAGTGCCTAATAGGTACCAAGGACTAATTCAAGTGCCTAGATTTTTTTTTTTCCTGGAATCTCTACAGAAAAAAAAAAAAAAAAAAACTACAGGAAGGAGAAGAAAAACATGCGTTTGTGACAAAGATCCCCCGTGCGTGCCAGGGACTGTGCCAAGGATGGTCTCTACATCATATTCTCCAATTGTTGCGACCACCGTGGGAGGTGAGTGCTATCCTGTGCACACTTGACAGATGAGGACACGGCATTTAAAGAGCACCCCTTAAAACACTGCTGGCCAGTTAAGTAGGGAAGAACCAAGACTGGATCCCAGATTCGCTTGGCTTCTTAACATTTGCTTTTCGACAGCCTCACCGATACGGTTCACCCTGCACCAGGCAATCCTTCCACGATGGCTGGGCTTGTGAGTTGTTTTGTTTTGTTTTGTTTTGTTTGGGGGGGGCTTGTGTTTTTATCTCCACATGCCACCTCCCTCTTTCCAAGCATCCTACTCACCATCACTGAGGGGCCTGTTGGGCAAACAGACCCAAATCCACTATTTCCTTTGAAATACTGACTAGGAAATGGTCTACAGATCACCCAGACAGATGACATCACTTCCCTTCTGGAAACTCTCCATCCCATCCCACTGAGAGCCACAACGAGAAGGCCACACACACACACACACACACACACACACACACACATGATCTGGCCCCTGCCCACCTCCCCTGCCTTGCTTATCAGCCCCTCCCCAACCTTAACCTGCTCTCTCACAGATTCCTCAGACACACCTGTCAGGCCTTACACGCTTACCGCTTGGAAGGTTTCTCCTAGATGTGTGCTTGGTTATCAGCTCCTCACTTTTTGTTCAGGTCTGATCTAATGTTGGCACCTGGGAAATATCAGTCCTGACCACTCTCTATAAAAAAGGCCATCCTCCCATCCCTCTTTACTCCATTAACTCTGATTTATTTTTATGACATGCAGTTAGAACTATTTAATATATCAATGCATTTGTTTCCCAGCTTTCTGGTCTTACTCACAAGAATACTAGCTGTGTGAGGGCAGGGACGTTTCCTGCTGTGTTATCCCAGCACCGACCTAGCTCAATGCCTAGCAGATGGTAGGTGAACAGTGTATATCTGTTGAATGAATGAATGGGTGCGTTAAATGCACTTGCACACACACACACACACACACACACACACACGAACGAAAGGACCGACCTCATATCCGGGAGAGGACTAGATTCTAGGTGGAGATGCCACTAAAGGCAGTGCCCTCTGTACTGCTCTGAATACCCTCCCCGCAGGCTTAGACATGGCAACAGATGCAGGGAAAGAATAATAGGAGCTGGGTCCTTCCTTGGCAAATCACTATAGCTATTCTAGATAAAATATCACAATAGATTAAGGGTATAGGCTTTGGAAGCAGAGAGTTTAAAACCCAGCGTGGCCACTGCATGACCTTGAACAAGTTGCTCTGCAGGTTTCTCAGATCCCCATCAGTAAAATAGGGATTACACTAGCATCGAATGCATAGGAATGTTATAAGGATAAAACGTGGCTCAGATGTCCCCTCCGGGACAATCTCCCCTGACCATCCACACTCGCAGTGCCAAACTCCCACTCCTCAACTTTTGCATTTATGAAACCACTGTCATCGTGGGGCTTTTTTTCTTTCTGCAAATTCTCTCTCTCTTCCTTTTTTTTTTTCTTTGCTAATTTACCTGTATGCTCTCTAGCTTCCCCCTCCTGGAAGGTAAGATGACCAGGGATCATATTCTTCCCACTGACCACTCCTCCCACAGGATGCGGGTGGCCAGAACGGAACCTGGCACATAGTAGGAACTCAAGAAATAATTGCTGTTTAAATAATGGGAATATATGAAGCACTTGGAAAAGTGCCTGATATATAATAAACACTTACATAGTTGCAGTTATGGTTATTACTGTTGTCCTTATAGTTGTTGCTGCTGGTGCTATAATTACTATCTTTGGGGAAAGAAACATTTTTTTGAGCTGGTGCAGGGCTCCAACCAGCCCAGTATGAGTCAGCCTCAGAAGAGGCTAAAACACTATTTGGTGACGGTATTTCCAGTTTGGAAACCAAAATGCACCCAAGTCTGATTTCTTTCAAGCCCCAACCCCCTAACCCCATGATGATTGCTAGCTTGCTCATTTCCCTTCTCGTATAAATTTTTCATGGTCTGGCTATTCAGGGTAAAGACACACTAGCACTGTCAGGTCTGACCCCTAGTAGTTTCCATGCACTTTCTCAGTCCTGGGCTCACACAATCCTTTTAAAAACCTGGGCCTTAAGAAGAACTCTGATTACCCCTATCTTGTAGGTTGGAATGTGGCGGGGGGTGGGGGGCAGTTAGAGATTCCAGGAGCTTGCCCAAGTCGACAAGGCAAAGAAAAGCAGTAGACCTAGGGACTTGAACTTGGGTTGTTCTGACTCCTGAGCTCACATTCTTACCCCTGGCAAGGTTTCTCTCTGGAGCTTGCCCAGGGCCACGTTACCAGGATGGGCAAAACTATAACCAGAACCCAAGTCACTTTCTCCTGTTCTAGGGCTCCATCCACAATCTCAAACCTAATCTCAGGAGGAAAAACAAAAAGAAGCACAAAGCCATGTACTCAACTTTCTAATAAAGGAAACTAGCCGAAGGCAACTCTGATATAAAACACGCTTATAGCTTTTCATTTTGGCATTTCTTCTGTACCAAATGGTACTGAACGCCTAGAGTAGATTTACCTCTTCTCTACAGCATCATCTTGGCCCAGAAGCTATTCATATCTCCCTTGGGGTATGAGAAAGAGGCTTCTAAATTATTGGAAAATTCTAAGAATCTGATAAATTCAAGTGATTTAAAGTAAGCCCTTTGCAGTTTATATAGAAATATCTATATACCATTGCTCTGGCTTACACAAGTCCCTTCTCCCCTATAGAACACCTTGACCTTCTGCTTCCTTTTCTCATCGTCCACGGTCATCAGATTTCATGGATTTTTTCACGATGCAGGAAGGCGTTAGGGAAGTTTTTTTTCCAAATTCATTACAAACAGAATGGCCGCTGACAACTGTTTTTATCTCCTTCTGCCCTTTGTAACTATTTTCATTAAAAACAATAACCATGTTCTGCCCACCTTAGTATCTAAACTGTGTAATTTCCATAGAAATGACTTAGATGTAGCTTTAAGAAGAAAGCTCTGGGGTGATTTCAGAGTATTCATTCAGTTCTGAAAGCACTCAACTAATTAAGACCAGTGATCTTAATTTTTGTACTAACAGAAACTGCAGAACACTGCCTTTTTTTTGTTTTTTTTTTTTTTTTAACCCACCTTGGCGTCTAGCAGCTTTATGGAAACACGAGGTTTTTCCTTTAGCATAAATGGACACTACAGCTTTTCAATTAAATTAGTCTTTGGAGACGGATGCAAAAGAGCTAAAAAGCTCCTTAAAAATCTTCCCTGCTCCGCTGCCTCTCATGTGCCAAGGGGAGATGTGTAGTTAAAATGCAGTGCTATCTTCCTCTCACCCTGCCGAACAAAGTTTTTCATCTTGAACCCTGGGCTAGCTGTAACAGAGAGCCTACTGAGAGTCTACTTTTAGTTTGCATGCCCACTTTGGGTTTCCTAAAGCTATTTTGTTAAGAGGGATGTGTATACGATGTCCTGTGTCTTTTGTACATCCAGAGAGAACTTTATTAGATCCTGTTTCAGGCTGGGTAGTAGGTATGATGATACTGAAGCTGTTGTGGTTCTGTTTTTGTTTTAAATAACACAGATGGAAAGAGCACCCTTACTTAACGAGAAAAATCCCAGACAAATGCTTTCAAATATGATCCAGGTATTTTTCTTTCTGTGTAATTTCTCTAAATTCATTATCTCCAAAACTTTTGCACTATGCATCTCCCTGTTGTTAAGCAAAATAATGCTGATATATTAATAAGAGGATTATCTGGTCGTGTCTCCTGAATCTTAATTTCTAAAATTTTCAACAATTTTAGCCATTGCTTTGGCATTGCCAAGTATTGGAGGGTGCCCAGAGGACATCTTTCTCTGCAGAGGAAATGCAAAAGATTCAGAGAGGCAACAATCAACAATTCTACGGAACCACTTTAATGACTTCCAAATCTCTCCCAACTATTTTATCACTTCAGCCACGGAGTTTGCTTTGGAAACAAATATATCAGCAATTCCCACTTTCATCCCAGAAGCTTTTTCTCTGTGTCTGTGGATGCAGTGTCCTCAGAGGGGACCTAACTCCTATACCCTCATGATGGTTTCTCTGCAGAAATAGCAGTCACACTGCTGTGGACACTCCAGACCAGCATCCCAGTTAGATGCCAAACCATATGTTTACAAAGGCACTTTCCTGAGTTTGCAGAGAGAGTCCCAAAGTGGATATCTGGGCTCTAAAGTATCTAATTTTTTATTATCATGTCTGGAAGACCAGCAGCGTCTCTCGCCGCTCCTTTTCAATGCTGTCCCTAGCCCCTTCACCTAAAACAAGTGACTGAAAGGTCAGTAGCACAGACCAAAAAAAAAAAAAAAAAAAAAGGAAGAAAATGCTAAATCCAGTAAAAATCAGTTTATGTAAGAGAGCCCGTAAATACATGGTGTTTTTTTCTTACTGCGATATCCAGGCAATCAAGCAAACCCTCTCAACGAGTTTATTTCTTATGTGGTTCGAATGACTAAGCTCATTTATAATCAAAGAGCTGCTCACCAAAGGTCATCCTAAGGAACAGGAGAATTTCTAACTTTAAATGGAATTTACAAAACTTAAAATGATAAAAAAAATATAAATTGCTACAAATTACTGAAAAAGGGATATAAAAACCTCTTCCATGATGCACGGGCTCTAAGGAGGCAAGAGGCTGAGATCTCCCTGATACAGATGACAGGAAAATATATTCTGTATTTGTCACATTAGAAAATGAAAATAAATTTCTCCCAAGTAAATAAAAATATAACCGCATTCTCAACTTGCAAAGCAATAAAATTATTTGTGTGCCAAGCTTCTTTTAATACCACCGTAATTTTTTTTTATAAAAGTCGCTCAATTTGATTGTAATTAAATATGTAATGAAAAAGCACTGCTTCAGGGAAGCGATGCAAGACTCTCTGTTAATGTATTTCCAACTGACTTTGCATCAAACGAAAATGATACTCTGTGTATGCCTGGTCTTAATATAGAATTTGTTAGGCAATTCTGTGCTTTTTAAAGGGAACTTGGGTGGACGCAGGCACGTCTTTGAAATAGTGGCTGAGTCTTCCCAGACCATGACATACCTAAATAAAATTGATGGTACGCATACAGTGACGGAAGGGGAAGATCTACTCTGGTCATTTAACTCGTGTCAGCTAATTACAGACCCAGCACAAACATGAACAGGTTTTCTTCCTGCCTGATTTTCCTAAGCTGAGCTGCAGTGATGAGCAGGAGTGTATCGTTGCAAACGGCCTTAAATAATGCCAAGCTCAGTGCCCCTTTAAAACCTGCTCAACTGAGAGTACAATCCCCAAGCCACTGGGAAGATAAACAGATCAACCCAGGTATTATCCAGTTGGAGAAATGCGTGAGAAGTCACCTGGGATGAAATGAAAGCATAAGCCTCTGTTGGAGAATGTGACAAAAGGCAAGATGCTTCCAGGGACAGATCTGCTAGAGATGCCTAGGAGGTATTTGTTGGGTGCGAAGGTTTCCCAAACGTGGAATCGAGGTGAGTGGGAGAAAAATCAGTGCACAGTAGTTCTGAGGGATGTTTCCACCCTCCTCAAAAGTAGCCTCCCATCTCCAACCCCCAAGCCTCAAGCAGATTGTCATGGTACAGAAGTTTCTCAGTGGCCCCTCTCCTTTACCTACCTTCCACTAGAACTCCCTGTCACTTGCAATCTGCTGATTAGAGCTAATGTATTGTGTCCTGATATGGCAGATTAAAAATGAAATCAATAAATGCCTAAAACAAATGGGCTTTTGAGATGTCCCATTCAATCTGGGTCTTTAAGGGTGAGGTGAGAGAAGGGAGAAGGAAATCAGGAGGCGAGTGGGGAAGGGCCCACTTAAGTAATCAATTTCCATCCAAAGCGCTCTGTGCAGGATGCGATTCCGGGGGACCTGTCCTTCCTTTTCCAGGGATCTGCCTTAAATAACAAGAAGAGCCAGAACAGTTCATGCTGCTGAGCCCCTGTGGGGTGGGGGGGGGGGTGAGCTGTGTGTGCTTATTTTTTCCGTTCATCTGTTAAAACCCTACCGTTTGGGTAAGTGAATGGGGGCGACAGCACGCGGTATTTGAATCTTCAAGATGTGAACTTGTCTCTCTGAAGTATGTTTAAACAAAGTGAGAGTGCCAGGGTCCCGACTCCACCCCGATTCCTATTCCCTCGAATCCCATCCCACTTGCCAGTAAATTAAAGGTAAACTTCCTCCCTGGGCTGCCTGCCCCCCTCCCCACCCTGCTGGTAGAGATCGCTGAGACCTCCCCGGTTCCCCCAGGCACCGCTCCCAGGAGGCTGAAAAGGAGATCGCTGGGGTCAACTCTGCTCCATTGCAGGATTCAGAACCGTCCCTGCTGAATATGCTTCCCATGTAAATAAACTATGCCATTAAGGTGCAAATTGCAACTTTTAAGTAATGATTGCTAATAGTCTAATGTTTACTGCCACACAAGGACATTCATGAAAACAAAATCTGCATTATTCATCTCCATATTAAATAAACAAAATAAATTGAGGGAGCTGTTCTTCCCTGCAAGACTTTTCCTCAGATCTGGATTATCAAGATAGCTTCCAAGAGTCAACAAGAAGGAAGCCTTTAATCTCTTTGGGTTGGCAGAAGCAGAAGCCTGTAACTTCTGTATACGTTCGATATTCGCAAGCCCCAAAGATCTTGCATTCTATTACACTTGGCTGGCGTTATATAAAAACAATAGTTCAGGGTGGTAAAAGAAAATATATGTGTTACACATGTCTGTGTACAGAGGCTGTGACAGATTGTAGAAAATAGAAGGGTTTGCAGTGTAAGTCTGCAATTTTAAATTTTTAACTACTCTGCAGCCTGCAAAATACAAACAAATCAAAACACTGCTCGGTTTTATTTTACCTTTCTGCCATCTTCTCTATCTGCCCTAAAAATGGATAGGGGGAGAGGGATGCTGAAAGAAACTCCTGCAATATTCTCAGGTAAGAGTGGATGCATTTTAGTCGGGAGTGAAATATAGGGCCAAGCGAGCGAGCACACACACACTCGCACCTACACAAACCCCTGGGGTACTATAGGCTGTTTTCTGAACTTTTTTTTTTTTTCTTGCCCGAAGTAATAGTATGGTGGAATAGCATAGCTGTAGAGAGCCAGGAAGAATGACATTTCAGAGGGAAATGTTCTGACTTAGCTGTTTCCTTAAAGAGAACTGCCTACCTCACATCCCTGCTCCTTAAAGGGGGAGGTGGGGTGGGGTGGCGTGGGGTGGGGGGAACATAACAAATAAAGACCAAAAATTCTCATCACTTCTAATACCAGCTGGTTCATTCTATCTCCATCATACCTGCTTTATTAGAAAGTTCTGTAACTGCTTCCTTGAAACATGGAACTTAAAACTCATAATGCAAAGGAATCAGATTGCCTCGAACAGTTCTTGGGAAAGAGTCTCAGCTCTGATTCACTCACAGGCTTTTTCTATCTTACATTATTCATTAATCAAGCTAGAAATCAAGCTTTCAGCATCAGTCCATGGGAGTAATTACTTACAGTTGTGCATTGTGTTTAATTTCAGGCAGCGATAAAAGTTAGTATGGCCACAATCCTAGAGCCCACCTTGTTCTTTTCCTTACAGTGTCAACTGGCTCAAGAATCCTAAAGTGGCTAACTTTACTTGTGAACCACCACCTCAGCTAAAACAGAGTACAGCATCGATGACTTTGGAGGAAAGAAACCTTGCATTGAAAAAAAAAATACCCGTTTTATTAATATGTGAGCAAATAAATACAAGCAAGAGGGGCCTCATTGTGTACAAAATGAATCGTTCCCTTTCAGCTCCACAAGGGTTTCCCCTTTTTTTCAGTGAAAATAATAAAGCCATGAAAACAAACATAGAAAGACAGTAGGCATTCAATAGGCCAGAAAACTGAAACTGCAGTCACAACTTTCTAACACACACACACGCTAAAGAGACAAGCCAGTTCCAATAGATACCAGCTTAATGAAAAGGATCTAATTTAAATAATGTGATACAGCATTATGTTACGTACACCTGGATCCTCATTGATCAGAGGATAATTATAATCAAAGTAGTGCAATTCTGAGCAATGCACTTTTTATAATGAGCTTACCAAAGGAGACATGTCCAGTCATTCTGGTAATTTAAATTACTGCCTAGTTGTTGATGGCCTTTACCGGAACAACAAGGGGTGTGTGGGGGGGGGGGGTGGCGGAGAGGAAGAGTAATTTTCAGGGCAGTATCACTTCTTGCTGGACTGTTGCCCAGGGTTCTCTTTTGGGACAATAAGGACGTTATCTCTAATAATCTAGCTATACGGAAACTTGGGTTGCCAGAACTAGAAGGAGCACGCTCACTTTTCCTGGGTCCAGAAGGCCAGTGCACGCCCCAACACTGTCAGTTTGCAAAACAATCCAAGTTTAAAAAAAAAAAAAAAAAAGTGAGTTAAATGCAGACAGGGACAGGGGCGGGAGGGAGAAATTGTTTTCAAAAGAGGTAGCCGGAGTTGAAAAAAGAGCACCTCACTGACGAGGCAAGTTCCAAATACACACAGCACTGAAAATATTTTAATTATTTTGCTTTTAGGGAAACAGTTGGAAAACACACAAATCAGAGCTTTATAAATGATATTTCCTCATGCAATCTGAACCGATCTACGCATGGCTACGGAAGCAATTCTGCGCTCTGAAGGGAAGATAATTGTGGATATTTCAAAGCACATGGACTGCCATTCAGGCTGGAATCAGGCCATGATGGAGGATGAGCTTGGTGGTCCAGCATGTTCAGACACAAACACCCACTTTGCCCAGATCTGCAGCTAACTTTGGATTTGTTCTAAGGGTGGCTTTACAAAGTTTACCAAAGTGTTCCACGGAACTTCTCTCTCAATGTTTCGCTCATGTTACAGCAGAAAGGAAACGTGTTGTTGGGTCTGCAGAACTCCATCCCTAACTGATGCTGCCTAAAGCATGAGGGTAAATACAGAGACCAGGGCAAAAAAAAAAAAAAAAAAAAAAAACTTAAGCTTTTCGCTAAAGCCCCGATTCAACTAAAGGACACAAAGAAATAAAAACGCCCACATTAAAAGCCAAACAAGATAATAATTGTGCATGTCTGGCTCTGAATCTAGAGGGCAAGGCTTGCGTCACTGGCACTCTGAGTTACCATGGTGAGTGATTTATTGATATATATCAAGAATGAATAGATCAAAGGCAGCGAGATGACAGGTGATCAATCAAATGTCAAATCAAAACTAGCAATCAAGTGGAAAGCTGATTTTTCAGTGGGTGGGTCTGGCAGGAGAAAAATGAACTTTCATATTACACTTCCGAGAAACAAAACCCCAGCATACTATTAAAAAAGCAATTAAGCAACCCAAAAGGAAAAAAAAAAAAAAAACCCTTTAGAAGAAGGTCTATTGTACTGATCCATTAACCTGTTCCTCTCTTTTTTTGGGGGGGGGGTGGAGGGTGGGGAGGGAGGGGGGTTGGTAAGGAAGGATTCAGATGGGATACGGTACAAATCAATTTACAAAGTTTACAACTCTCTCTGGGCAAAGGAAATCCAGAGCTGCTTCAATGTTCTACTGGGTCCCCTTTTCCCCCCTTTTTAAAGAGAAAGAGTCTTGATGACACTTCCAAGCACATTCAAAGGTTCAGTCAGTCCTTTTCCTGGGGTGGTTTTTTTCCACCTTGGCCAGCAAAGTTACACTCTCACTGCTTGCCCCCAAACCCGCCTGCAGCCCAGGGCTGGGGCACCACGCCTCACACTCCAGCGCCCCGAACCCCCAGCTGAGAGGGAGACAGCGGTCCCTCGAGGCCAGCAGCCACTGGCACTGTCCACGCGGAGGGATGCGAGGGTGCGAGGAGCGGCTCCCAACCCCGCACCCCGAATCCTCGACCCAACTTTGGCCCGAGAGGCAAGAGACAGACTGGGAGAAAGTTAGGGGTGGGGTAGAGGGTGGAGGGAAAGAAAGTTTAAGGAGGGAAGGCTTGGTGGGATAGCTTCCCCCCCACCCCCCACCCACCCCGAGCCTGCAAGGGGGAAGGATCCGGGAGACGGAGGAAGGCGCGAGGGAGGACGGGGTTATCCGCGGGGCAGCGAGGGGCGCCCGGGGCGACCTCCCCGCGCGGCTGGGGGGGCGCCCGGGGGGCTCGGCGCGCGGGGCAGCCCCGGGGCCGCCCCGGAGCGGAGCCGGTTCTCTTACCTGCCGCCCGCTTGGGTGCCTGCTGTTTCCTCCTTGGCATCGCTCTACTTCGCTCCAGTCCCACTTCTGGCGGCCCAGCCCCGAGCCGCGCGCGGGGGCCCGCTGCTCTCTCGCCTCTCCGGGGCTCCTCCGCCTCCTGCCCGGCGGCTCCTGGGGCGTCACTCGGCCTCAGTCCCCCCGGCGATCCCCCCTGCAACTCCTCCACCACGGGCCCGAGGAGACCCCCCTCTCCGGGCGGCGGACACGGGCGGCTCGCGCCGGCTGCTCGCAAGTAGAGGTTGGCTCTGCCTTGTTGTTTGTTTGTTTGTTTGTTTTGGAATCTCGCTCCCCCTCGCTCTCTCGCCTCTCTGTCTCTCTCTTTTTGGTTTTTTTTTTTTTTTTTTGCTTTTTTGGAGATTTTTGGTTTTTTTGGTTTTTTTTTTTTTTTTTTGGGGTGACTGTTGAGACACTTGATTTCTTTATTAAACATCCAAGACCGCGTTCGGATGGAAGGGACGAGGGGCGCACACGCGCCACACGCACACGCGCGCGTAAAGAGAAGGGGGAGAAACAGGCAATCCTGGGAAGGTAGTGGTTTCTTCTTCTTCTTTTTCTTCTTCTTCCTTCTCCTCTTTCCCTCCTCCTCCTCCTCCTCCTCCTCCTCCACCTCCACCTCCTGCTCCTCTTCCTCCTCCTCCTCCTCCTCCTCCTCCTCCTCCTCCTCCTCCTCCTCCTCCTCCTCCTCGCCGGTCTCTATGGCGGATTCGCGCTGGGGGAGAGAGATCACTCACTGTAGGTTTGTGGCTGCTGTCAGATTCCCGTCTGTGAGTGATATGCGAGAGGACAGGAGCGGGTTGGGGGAAAGACGGAAAATCCGGAATCCACTCGCGCACACACTCACACGCGCGCACACACACACACACACACGCACACGCACGCACCCGCGCCTCCTCGCACACACACTCACACCCCCCCCACGCGCGCACACACACACACACGCACACGCGCGCACACTCACACACGCGCGCACACTCACACACTCACACACACAAGACAGGGCGAGGCGATGCCAGCAAACATCGATCCCGCTGAACAAACTGAACATTAACAAACTCCTCCTCCTCCTCCGCTCCCCGCGACCTGATGACAGGGAGAAATTTACTCCCCAGCCGCAGAGCGCCAGGCAGAGGGAGTCTATTAAAGGGACAGCGTCCCGCCGGGGAGGGGACGGGGGGGCTGGGGGCGGGGACCCGGCGCGCCCCGCGGCTCCTCCGGGCGCCCCCCACCCCCCACCCTCCTCGGGGACACCCCTCCGGGAAGGGCGTGCGGAGGGAGGGGACAGGCAGGGATGCGGGTGGGGACCAAACTCCGCAGTTGCAAAGGGAGCCAGCTGGGGGGGAGGGGGAGCAGGTGAGCCTCCCCCCCTCCCCCCAGGGCCCTTCGCAATACTTATGAGCCGGGGTGAGAACTTGGGTCTCAGCCAGCGGTGACCTCCATCCCCCAAGTCTCCTAATCTGACCGCGAAGACGTCCTCCCCACCCCCACGCCAAGTTTACCGCCCCTGCCCCTCCCTCCTTCCTCCCTGGTCAGAGAAACAGAAATCTCCCTTCTGCCTCCTGGCTAGTTTCATCCCAGATTCTCTTTGTTTAAAACGGTGTTTCTTGAGCACCTACTATGTGCCTGCTCTGGAGACACAGGGGCCAGAGCGAAAGGGAAGATCCCGGGCCTCTTAGTGTTTATATTCTAGTGGCGGAGCACACCTGTCACTCTCAGATCCCCAGTCTTGGCCCAAGTGTCACCTTCTCCCAGAGGCCTACCTGACTTAAAATTTTCCGCGCACATGCACACCCCTCACCCCCACTCCCTAGCCTGTTTCTCTATTTTATCTCCTTTTCCACTGGGCTTATCAATAGTACATAGATTATGTATAGTTCTCTATTTCGTTTATCGCCCTGTTCCTTTTTAGAATATAAGCCCTGTTTAGAATATAAGCGGGATTTTGCCTCTTTCGTTCACTGTGCTAGCCCCAGCAATGGAAGGGGACATATAGTAGGTGCCCAGTATATAATATTTGTTGAATGAATGAAAAGTAGGCAAGCAAATAAGCAAGGTAATTTCTGAGAGATAAGCTCCATGAAGATGTTAGAATAGGGTCTGTGATGGGGTCTGGAAGAGGGGGCAGCCCTAGCTCTAGACTCGATGCCGGAGATGGCACTCGAGCTGAGATAGATTCCGGCCAACAGGTGATTGGTGAGCCAGGTGTGGGTCTGGCAGCTGCCTAGGTGCTGGGGACAGGGCGGAACAGGAACCCTGCCCTCAGGGAACTCTCATTCCAGTGGGAGAGACAGACAGAGGGGCAAGTGATGTGTGATGGGGTAGGAGGCCTGGCCGTGGAGGGAGGGAGGATGGTTTCCAGGCAGAGATTCCTGGGGAAAGTCAAGTCTAAGCTGAGTCCTAAATATGGGGCGGGGTGGGGGGGGCGGGTAAGGCAAGAGGGGAACTGAGACAGCCAAAGCCTTAGAAGAAGAAGGCAGGCATGGCCTAGTTCTTTCCAGTCAAGGCTCTGGCTGCCGGCACCCAAATCCCCTCGGGCCCTTGTTAAGAGGCACATTCTTAGGCCGAAAGTGTGTGTTCTTACCCTAAAATACGATGATCTGACCCTAACTCCATGGGCATTTGGGCCCATAATTCTTTGTGGTAGAAGCTGTTCTGTGCAATATAGAGGGTCTGCAGCATCCTTGGCCCCTACCCACTAGATGCCAGACCCTTCCACCCCATCTGGGTCAACGAAATTGTCTCCAGACATTGCCCAATGTCCCCTTGGAGGGGCAAAATCGTCCCCCTGATTGACGGCCACTGCTCTAGACCTTCTAAATCAGAAACTTCTGGAACACGGCGCAGGGAATCAGCATTTTGAGCCAGTGAGTCTCCCGCTCTCTCCAGTTTGAGAACTTCCGCTAACAAAGCCTTTGTTCTTTTGGAATCGGACATGTCCAGTATCGCTAACTAGAAAGCAAATTCAAGCTTAGATATTTTGTAATTTAGGAGTTCAAGGTGTGGCCCTGTCATGTGGTCATTGTGATGGGGTTTCACCTGTGCCTACTCCTCACTATCTGCCCCCGAACCATGAACCCACCACGAGGGAGGCCTGCCCGGTATAATCGGGCCACCTCCCATTCACTACCCGCCCAGCTACCACCTTTGCCATCACTTGTAGGGAATGACCTAGGGTGACCTGTTCCACAGATACTTTTTCTGAACAGTTCTTTTGGGAGCTATAGGAAATGTAACTTTCCCCATCCTACTAGTCATGTGTTATCATCACATTTGCAAAGTGCTGTTTAATCTTTCTTGTTATTGTTTTAGCATTTTTAACATCCCCACGTGGGAGGCCACAGGCTCCTTTCTTCCTCATGCATGTGATACAAGTTGTTAACTCATCTGCCCTAAATCACCCAATTGGCCTCCACCCATGATCAACCCCACCCAACCCCAGCCTAGTCCTTAGGCAACTGAGGCACAGAAAGCCCTACTGCAGCATTGACAATGTCAGCAAAAGGATATTAATTCTAATTAATTCTAATTTCCTCCCACACCTTTACAGGGAGCTGTGCCAGGGACCACAGCTTAATCAGTAAAACCGCCAGTCCTGCCGGCTGGGGACCACAGTTAGAGGAACAGGGGGTATAAACGTAAGGCCTGAGCAGAGAAAAGCCTGGGACTGCAGTGAGCTCACCGTGAATCCACCCCGGGAGAAGCCCCACGTCTGCTGACTGGGTGTTTTTACTACATTCAATCATTTACCAAACATCTCGTGTGTTAGTTAGGTGGCCAGGCATTGCCCAAGTACAGGAGATGCTGGCGTGCATAAGATCGGATCCCTGCCTTCAAAAAGCTTCTGTGAAAATGACATCCTGAAGATTTGGAACTGGGAGAGAAGGAATTTGGGGGCTGGACCCAGCTTTGGAGAGGATCGGGAAGGAAATGGGCCAGAGTAGCTGACTTTGGGCTACTTTGGGAATCTTTCCCTGTATCTCTCTCCAGGATTCTTCCCTGAATTTTACTTACATTCCCACAGTAATTTGTATTTTTTCCCCCTACTGCTACTATTATAGAGTATTTCGCTTGGTTATCAGCAAGGAAGATTTTGTCTACCTCAGTTGGATCCACAACACAATGGTACCCAGGTACTGTTCAGTGGCGTAGACGTGACATTGAAAAACATGAATCGCATAGTGAAAAGGTTATTCCCTTTCAGTTTTCTTTCAATCCATGAACGTCTCAGTTTGGTGCTGGTGCGTCTTTCATGCCTAACAATTGCTAACTTTTATTTCTCAACCAAGAAACCACAGATCTCAGACTTAGAAGCTTGGGAGGGGCAAGAGTTACCTGGCTAGACTTTTTTTTTTTAAATGGTTTGTTTTTATTGAATTTACTCTAAGGTTAGCTCTATCTTAGCAAAAGATGTTGCACTCCAATTATGGTAGCAATCTGAAGTTTGATGTAATTTATGGGTTTTAAAAATAAATATAGCTAAGGAATGATAGAGAATAAATAATGGTTCAGGGGTGTGTGGAGATGGCAAAATGTGAGAAAGGTGGTACAGGTATGACTAGAATTTGCAAAATACTTCGCTAAACCACAGACTCTGGCACTTTTGGAAACTTCTTCCAAGGGCTGGAGGCTTAGAATAATACTATGTTTGGGTCTCCAGGGAGGTAGCATCCTCACATCTAACACTCGAACTCTGGGATGTGTAAAGGCATGAACTGATTGGAATGAGTCAACTGTATCTTCTAGAACACCAATTCCCACACTGGCTCAATGTCAGAATCACCCGGGGATTTTTTTTTTTTTTTCTTTCTCCTTAAGATAAAGAGGCACAGGCGCCACCCTAGAATTACTGAATTAGATCCCCGGGTGGGGCCCGAAAATCTGATATTTTACAAGTTCCCAGGTGATTCAGATAAGGTGCCAGGCATGGGAACCTTGCCCCTGCAAAAGCTGAATTTTGTAACAAGTGAATCAAGTTGGTAGAAGTTGGTGCACATGAGGAATAGCCAGGGTATGCATTCTTGGATTCACTCAAAAAGGTGATCGTGAAGCCTTCTAAGTTGTACTCATGGAATCTGTGAATGCCCCATGAAAGCATGTATCTGTCATACTGATTTTTGTTGTTAGTTTGCCTCTCTTACTACTGGACTCCAACCCAATGCAATTAAAACAGACATTTGCCATACGCCTATTTGAGATCGGCACTGCCCGAATTAGCGGGCATTGGGGCAGTCTGTGGGATTCTTGAGCTCAGTTGATGTAATAACTCTTGTACCAGCTTCGGGGATTTTGCATCTTTTCTTCCCTCCAGAATGGTCCCTCCCCCAGATTTGTTTTCCTTCTCACTCTAAACTCAAATGTCATCTCCTTTTGCCCCTACCGTCTGTCCCATTCTTTCTCTTATCTTTCATGACAGTTATGACCATCTGTAAGTATCTTCTTCATATATTTGCCTATCTTCATATATTATTATCTGTCTTCCCGAATTAAAATGTAAGTTCTAATCATCTCGATATCCCTGAGTCTAGCAGTATTGGCACTCAGTGAGAATTTATGAAATGACTGAATACCCAGTTGAGCATACTTGCAAAGAAGTGTGTATGGAAAACAAAAACGAAAACGAAAACGAAAACAAAAACAAAAACGAAAATGAAAACAACAACAAAAACAAAACCATTAGGCCCACCGTAGGGCTTTCATTAGGCATGAGTAGCATTTCAGCCGGTGTGCCTCTTTTCCAAGTGATGCTGTCCTTCCTTCCCCAACTTCTCTCCCTTTCCTCCCTTTCCTTTCTCTTGTCTCTTGCCTCCTTCAGATCGTCCCTTAAGTACCGCCTCCTTCAGGCAGTCTTCCTGGGTGGACTCCAAGTGATTCAAACTTCTCTAGTCCATATCTTCTCAAAACAGAGAGTCACTCTAGAGTATGATTCCAAATATATGAATAGACAGGCAGAAATGATCTATGCTGAGGTATCAGGGTAGTGGTTACCTTTGAAAGTGAGCTTGAGGAGGCCACTGGGTGTGTGTAGGGGAGGGGCCTGCATTGTTCTTAACTAGGATGCCGGTTACCAAGTCTATTCAGTCTGTGAAAATTAATTTAGCTGCATGCTTATGATTTATGCACTTCTATATATGTACATAATGCTTCAATTAAATAAAAAAGCAGTGTTCTCAAACTTTGCCATGTATCATAATCAACTGGGGGGATTTAAAAAACTCAATGCCTAGGCCTTACCCCAGACTCATTACATCAGTCTGTGGGGGTGGGATCCAGCCATCAGTATTTTTAAAGCCCCCAGATGATTCCAATATGCAGCCAAGTTTGAGAGCCAGTGTACCATACGATTTTACCCTCGAGGATATAATTCATTGCCTTCCTCTTGTGTCATTTAACTCATTCGGGATATCCCTCTTCCCAGTAACTATTTTGTAAAAACTTCAAGGTGGCAATCTTGGGTTATTTTCTCCCTTCCCACGACACCTGGTACAGCGTCATGTTGAGGGTGGGGGAGGACCAGACAAGAGGACGTACCAGATGGATCACGAGAGCGATAGGAAGAAAACGAGGTAGGGTGTTGGGATAGAGCGTAAGGGGCGGGGGCAGGCCTATTTTCAGGTGAGAGTCTCAGAAAGCCTTTCTGAGAAGGGAACATTGAAACAGAGATCTGGAGTACAAGAGGCAGCCCACCAGGAGCCAAGGCCTGAACTCGGAAGAGACTTCTGTGCTTCCAGAACACAAAGGACGTAGCAGTCAGTGTCCAGGTTTCCAGAGCTAAGCAGGGAGAGGGGAGCAGAAATGATGTAGGGGAGGTGTAGGGCGTGACTGGATCATGGAGACATCGTGGGTCCTAACACCAAATATGAGTTTTTTTCTTTGTCATCGATAAATGCTAGTTCGTTTACTTACATCCCAAGATAGCTAGTCCAGCAGAGTGGGTTTGTTCAACCAACACAGAAGAGAACCTCTCGGCTTCCACTTGGTGGGAATTTGCTCTCTGGACACAGTTACAGTACATGACAATAAAGTCCAGAGACACTCAGGCACTGACAAGCTTGCTCTTAAGAATAAATCCTCCAAAAGTCTTTGGGGGTCTCTTTAAAAACTCTTTGGATTTGACTAGGTGTAGAATTTCACAACAGCAATTAGGCACTATGTATATTTTAAACCATCCGATTGCTGAGAGGGCAGGCTGGGGATACAGGAGCTGTTCAATTTAACATACATCACATTTCTCCCTTGGAGGTGGCTACTTGCTGTTGGTGACAGTATTTTGCTGCCACCGAAGAATCCAGACCGCGTCGCTGGCCCAGTAATCCATTGCTCGACTTGATTAACCACAGGAAGACATTAAGTGAATGTAAGGACCGGAACAGCCTGGAAACCATGTGACGAGCAGCCTTTAAGTTCTGGGCTCTGGTATATTTTATGCCACCTCAACTGTGCATCAAGCTCTCCTTCCTGAACTCATTAGAACCGTGTGCCCAAAGGTACCCCTCAACTTTCAGAAGCAAATAGAGAATGATATAATTCGCTCTGAGAACACCTTTCTGTCTCATCCGGAGCATGTCTTATCTATTATGATTAGGCATTAGGCATCCTATTGTCCTGAAAATTTCATGAGATTCTCCCCCTGCTTGCTAGGATTATGTCAAAGTGACTTGTCCTGGATGCGTTTTCACCCATCAATACAGCTCGTCTCCTCTCCTTAACCATTGCTGGGGAGGCCAACAGGGCGAAGGAGCCCACGGGCTTACAATGGTCGAAGAGTTCAAGGCGGTTGCAAATCCTCTCTTGAGAAGGCTTGCGTGTCTTGCTTCTGGTTTCCCGAGAAGCAGACCCTGAGATAAAGATTTGAAAGCAAGTAGTTTGTTTGGGACGTGATGTTAGAAAACTCTAGTAAGAAAGTAGGGAAGTGAGCACGGTAAGGGAAAGCTATCAACATGTGGTGTGTTATCCAGCAGGCGATCTCTGTGGGTGATGGAATGAATCCTGCTGGGTGATGCTGGGAGTCAGTGGACCTTACGCGCTTCTGAGATATCCCTCCTGAAGAGCGAGAGAGCTGCGAGCTGGGGTACTTATCCATCAGCACCTGCCAGTCATCGGATGGGGGCCGCTCTCAGCCTTCTCTGCAGGCCAAGAGCCCCAGGTGCTGGGGTATGAAGAAATGGGCAGGGCATCAGGCCAGGTTGGGGTCCAGGAAGAAAGATAGGTATAGATTTGACCAACCTGCATTTTATTTTATTTATTTATTTATTTATTTATTTATTTATTTATTTATTTGAGAGAGGGTGAGCTCATGCACATGAAGTGAGGATGAGGGGCAGAGGGGAAAGCAGAGAGAGAGAATCCTCAAGCACACTCCACGCCCAGCACAGAGCCGGATGCGGGGCTTGATCTCAGGACCCTGAGATCATGACCTGCGCTAAAATCAAGATTTGGTCATTTAACCTGCTGAGTCCCCCAGGCATCCCAGAGCTGCATTTTAAAAAATATTTCCACTGCTTACTGAGATTACGACCTTGGACAAGTTACGTAGCCTCTCTGAGCCTTAGCTTTCCCATCCGTGAAATGGGGATGATTGCACATACCACCGGTTTCCATTAGGGGCACAGAGAGGAATTTTGACCTATTGTACAATCCATAGCATGATACCTGGCAGGTAGCTAGCACTCCTACATTTTAAGCTTTTTCATTATAAGTATTTGTTGATTGACTATTATTTACAGAGTGCTTTCAGATAGATCTGAGGTGTAATCTAATCTGTACTGAGGGATAAAACAAATCTCAGCTCAGTCCTCTACTTGTGCAAGGGCACCAGTTTGCAGAAGCCAGCGAGGGGAGGTCAGATCCTCCTGCAGAATGTGTGAAGGTAGTGGAGCATAAATCCAAACCACTGGTAGCAGAGAGCTCCAGCCACTGCCCTCTTCCCCCCATAGGCCTGTCCTCTTTTCCCACTAAAGTTCATTAAGCATCCATCTGCCCCAGGCTAGGCACTGGGCTGGGTATGGACATAAAGCATCTGTGTGGCTCTTAGGGAACATAAGACTCTGGGGAAAGAAAGGCAAGTTGTAGTAATGACCACAGAGCTAGCATTTATGAAGCACTTGGTATTAGGCACTGTTGTAAGCACTTTACAATATGGGTTTATGAATCCCTTAAAACAATCCCATGAGGTAAAGTGCTTTTGTTGTGTCCATTTTACATATGAGGAAACTGAGGCACAGGGAGGGTCGGTAACTTACTCAAGATTATGGAGACACCACACGGGGAAGGTGGTTCAACCCCTCTAACTCGAATACTTAACCACCCTGCACTACTCACTCTCGGTAAAGCTGTGGTCACATCACACGTTGTCTAATTATCCCATTACTTTTCCCTGTTCCTACTCTGCAGCTTCCGACTTTTTCAACTTTAGCCTGCATAGTCTCTCCTACAGAGTAAAAACAGGTTCCTGAGCTCCATCTTGAGAGACCCTGCCTCAGTTAAGTCTAGGCCGCGTTTGAGAACATGTATGTCTCAGAAGCTCCTAGACGGCACCGGTGCTGGGCGTCCACTGACCCCACTTTTTGAGTTGCTCCGTGTCCAACAGGGGTGATTTTTCCTCCCAGGGGATGCTTGACAATGTCTAGAGTCAGTTTTGGTTCACAGTCAGGGGGTTGCTACTGGGATCTAGTGTGTAGAGGCCAGGGATGCTCCCTAAGGCCCTACAGTGCCCAGGAAAAGGCCCTTGCAAACAAAAACTGATCCAGCCCAAATTGTCAAGAGGGCCAAGGTCGAGAACCCCGGTGTGCGGCGCAGCCTCAGAAATGGTAACATACGTAGGAGTCACTTGGAGGTCTGCTTTAAAACACCAGACCCTCATCCGGTGGGTCTAGGGGGGTGCCTGCCAGTCTGCATTGCTAACCAGCAGTAACAGACGATGCTGTGCTTCTGGCCCAGGGACCGAACTTTGAGCAGCAGAGGCCAGAATGTATCTCGCGCAGGCGCGGGTCTTGAATCAAGGCTTAGGACACAATGAACTCCTACGAAATAAACCTAACATCGCCCTAAATTAGTTTGGAACCAAAGTAGCCCTGAGCTTAAGTAATCCTCTTGACCGCCCCCCCTACCCCCACCCCCACCCCAGAGCAAGTTTTACCCTTAAAGATGTTCATGGAGGCAGAAAGCTCAGAGGAAGGAAATCCCCACTCCTCTCTTTGAGGCAGTTTGGGGCCGATTTCAAACGAGGAAGGACAGAGCTTGGTGCGAACTGCCTTGCTTCAGTCCCCAAACATCAACTCGAGTCTATTGTTGCCTGGAATCGTGGCTTCCTTCCAAGAGCTGCGCGCTGACGGTGGGGCCTGCCTCTGCCTGACTTCCAGGTCTGCGAATGTGAGATGAGAAAGTGGCTTGTTTTTTTAAAATGGTTGCTCTCCTGGGAAAGGGGTATGGGAGAAAATGGACTCTCTGCGTCCAGCCCTCCAGAGATGGCACCCCAGCCCCTGTGATAAATGGCAGCATTAACAAGGTTTGGTTGAGAGGGGACCTCCAGATTTATGACTTCCTGTCTCCGCCAGCAGATGTCATTATGGCTGACAGAACAGAAGGCCTTTCAAGAGCTAGCCGGGGTGGAGCTAAAAGGAGGGGGAAAAAAAAATAAAATAAAATAAAAGGCAGAAGCCAAAACTCGTGTTTGCTCGG
Organism: Canis aureus; assembly: GCF_053574225.1. Taxonomy (NCBI): domain Eukaryota; kingdom Metazoa; phylum Chordata; class Mammalia; order Carnivora; family Canidae; genus Canis; species Canis aureus. The sequence continues at coordinate 44,406,705 of NC_135636.1, read as the reverse complement.
TGGTGCTATTGTTGATACTGTCATGTTAGGGACGCAGGGAAGTTTTCCATTAAAACCAAACGTCTTGTAATATCTCTGAGGTCCAGCTTTGAAGGTTTGGGCAGAAACTCTCGAATGAGGCACAAAGTTTAGCTGCGCTTCAGGAAGAGAACCTGCAGGGTTTTGTTCCCGGCCTGTTTGTACCCTTCGACGAAACGAGCCCTGCACCGGATAAACGTGTATTTTACCCTGAAACATCATGTTGAGGGGTGTTGCAATATGTTTATTTTACAATTTCGGCAGCCTGTTCTGAAGTTCTTTTGATCCATATATAATTTTACCCATCGTAAAAAGTGTTCCGTAGGATGTCACTGGTATTTTATGTGCCTGAAGTTTGTGCTGCGTTGAAAAATGGTAGAAATTCGGCCCTTATCGTTGCACCCCAAACCCGTATTAGTAGGTACAGCTGGGAACCCATACTTCCTGATAATTTCGAGCCACACTTCCACAGTTCCTCCTACCAATTGTCACCTGAAGCTTTGCCTTCTGTAGGCAAAGGAAGCTTTCTTTTTTTTTTTTTTTCTTTTTTTTTTTTTTTCCCCAGTGGATTCTCTTATTTAACAGACATTGGAATGTATTCTTTGGGCTCAGGTAGTCGGAGCCCTAAACTGGTGACAGATGCCAGGCTGTCCTTAGTTCTCTCAAAGGCAAATTGTCCCCCATCGTGGCTGCATGACCAATTGGCTTGGTAGAAATGGGGAATCACGGAGGACTTCAGGGAGGCCAAGCACGGGGTCTCCTTTGCCCCTGGCCTCTTAAAACCCCAAAAATCCACTTCAAGCAAAAATTTGATTGAGGGTATTCTTCTATAATTAATTAATAGCTATCATCTGAGTGTATATGTTACAGGGAACATCAGATTTTCAAAATAACACGGTCGGTATGAAAAGAGCCCCTTCCATAGTTCCTTTTGCAAACTCCTTTGGAGTGGCAGTTGGTGATGTACCCAACTAATCCAGGCTCTGGAGACTCACGCTCTAAATTCTTTTTCTGGCTCTTCCGCTCACTCCCTGTGTTATTCTGGGCAAGTTACTTAAGCTGTTTCCTTACCTGTAAAAGGTGGACAACAACAGCACCGTCTCTTAGCAAATTTTTAAATGAGGATTGAATGCAGTGTTTGCGGAGTGATTAGCCAAGTGCCTGGGCCAGGGTAGGAGCTCAATAAATTAGCTATTGTTATAATGATTAATGTTAAAATATCTTCACTCTTTACTATTTCACAGGTAGACACGCAGAGACATAGACTGATTCATTGGCCACCCAGAAAAGAAATCCAGTAATTATAATAACATTAATTGTAGCTGTCATATATTGAGTGCATACTAAGTGCCAGACACTGTGCTAAATTCTTTACATGCAAAATCTGAATTTGATCCTTACGAAAAGATTTTTGAGGCCAAGTATTATCACTCCTGTTTTACATATAAGGAAACTCAGATTGGATTGTTTAAGACAATGGTCCTCAAACTGTGTGAGGTGCATCAGAATTCCCTGCAGAGCTTGTTAAATAAAACAGAGCTTGCTGGGTCCCCTCCACAGAGTCTCTGATTCAGTAGACCTGGGGTGGGGACCCCTTGGTTTTCATTTTACTAAGTTCCTAAGTGATGCTGCTGTTGCTGGGGACCACATTTGAGAATGATTGGCTGCATTAATTTGCTCAGGGTTTTACAATGAGTAAATGACGGGGTGAGCTTTCAAATTTAAAAATTTGAATAAATGAAAAAAAATAAAAATTTGAATAAATGAAAAAATGTACTCTTAAACCCCTATGTGACTTCAAATTTCCTATTATGAAACTTTGTGTCTGTGTGTGAGAGAGAGAGAGAGAATGAGAAGGAGTGGGGGCAACGGGGGCAGAAGGAGAGGGAGAGAAAGAATCTTAAGCAGCCTCCACCCTCAGTACAGAGCCCCACACAGGGCTCGACCCCAAGATCATGACCTGAGCTGAATCAAGAGTTAGATGCTTGATCAGCTGAGCTACCCAGATGCCCCTCCTCTATTTTTCAAACTTTTGAATTAATAGTTGATATTTGAATTCATGGTGCATAATGGTTTGGATAGCTTCCTGTTTGAATTAAATATCCTGACCCATGGTGTTCACTGTACAAAACGGTTTGCCATACCCTAGAAGGGAAGGATTTCAGGAACACTTTTAGGATGAGCACCAAGCACTTATATCATCCCCACTTAACCACCAAGACCCTGAGCAGTCCTGCTGGGGTGCAGGAGAATGCAAGGCCTGTGACCCTCTCCAGCTGGGGAATTCATTAGGAATTCCAAGATGGAGCCCAGCAGAGTAAGCCACACCTGGATGCCATCTGTGCCTAAGAGGAGCAGTGTCTCCTCAGTCTCTGATCTGAGAGGATTCTCAAAAGACAGCCCACCTGGACATCAGAAGATCCTAGATATGTCTCCATTGAATGTCTAAGATCCAGCCTTTCCCACTGCCCAAGTGAGTCTCTTACAGCCAGCCCAGGGGACCACTGGTACAAGCTCCCCTCTAGAGTGAGAAGAGGATGGGCTCTGGTGGACATTGTAGGATTTGGGAACACAGGAGAGAGACCTCCAGAGGCACCTGGTGAGAGATGTGAATGGAGGCAGAGGATGCTAGCATAGAACCAGGATAAAGCCCAAAGTCCCTTAGTAGGTAGAGTAATCCAGCAAGGGGTCATTGGTACCTTCCGCATTTCATCGCAAATGGAGTTCAAACACACAGGCAAGAGTCACATCAAGGACCATGAAGAAAATGGGTGACCTGAGGGTCCTAAGTCATATCACGGACAGAGGTAGAAACTGGTTGTGGAAGGTTGACCGTTCCTACTGCCATGATGCAGGGCAGAGGAATAGAGAGCATGTGAGACTTCTAACAGGAGCTGGGGATGTTAGGGCTCTCTGTAGAGGATGGCCCTGCTAATCTTTGATGACCCTTCCTCTTCTGACATAGGAAGACACTATTTATCTGTGTATTCATTCACTCATTCATTCATTCAGGAAATATTTGCTGAGTACATATTATGGAGCAAGTGACCTTAGAGATATGGGGGTTGGGGGTGCACAGATCCAGATCCATGCTCTCATGAACCTCATTCTCTAATGAGAGGAGCAAGATAAAATTTTTAAAAAAGATAATAAATTAGTATCTTACGAGGTGACAAGAATGTAGTAGAGAGATGGAAAAAACAAACAAGCAAATAAACTAGGTTCTAGATGACACCATCCACGTACTGGATCACATGCTCTTGAATGAATTATTCCTGCTTCTGGACTTACAGTTAAATGGATAAAAAACAATCCCTTTTATGGCTTAGAACCATGTAAGTTCAGTTTTCTGTTGTCTGTTGAAGGAGTCCTGGAGTTAAAACATGTACTTCAGGAACAGCTATATCCAGGTGCTCATCAATGACCCCACAGGTGTCCCCAGTTTTCCTTCTGTGTGGGCTTCCCTGTCAGCCTGGTGCTTCCCGCATGGACCTCCAGCAACCTCAGGCCGGTGTTCTTTTTCCTGGAAAGCTGTGCACTAATTCCAGCTGAATGACCTTGGGACCTGTGTCCATCTCCGGACCAATCACTGAGGTCATGGGAATGAAATAGTGCTGACCCTCTCTCTTGGGACCAGGGATGCCACCTGCCTCACTAAAAATCATGCTGTTTGAAAGAGCTGGTTCTTCGAAGACAAATTAAGGAGTTGTTACTGAGACGGTGAGGCATGGGTGCTGAACAATCAGAAACTAAAAATTCACTATCCTATCTAACCTTCTACTCTTTGGTCTCACTCTCCCCATTCGTAAAATGAAGAGGTTGAGATAAAGTGATAGTCCACAACGTTTTTACTACCAAGGATCCCCCCTCACACACACACTTGCTCTCTTCTCCTGCCCATGGTGGGCACCAAATTAAACTAAATTTAAAAGATCTAGTCTATAATCCATCCATTTAGCATGAATATGTCCATCTACCATTTGACACACTTTTATTGAATATCCGCTACCTTCCCATTTTGTTCTGGCATTGGGATTATGTCAATGAGACAGATAGGAAGGCATGAGATCCACTGTGTTCAATGAAATATAATGGGAGGTGGGTGTCTTTTGGTGGTTTGCTTTCTGGGTTAAAAAGCCAGCACCTCAGTAGAAAAATGCTTTGCGCTCATGTCCCTTCTCCCCTGCTTGGAACGGGGTATGTTACCCAGGGGATACCTGGAGCTGAGGCAAAAATTTGCAACTGTGGGGTAACATGCATAGAGTCAGCAAGCTGAGCACAGGGGAGCAGGGGGGAGTGTCACAGTGTGGGGCCATGACAGTTTGTACCATCCTGGAGTCTCTACATCAAACCTAGACTCATAGGCATCCAGGCTTCTTTCTTGTTAGGTAAGACCATTCACATCTTCATTGTTTAAGCCACAGGTAAAAGTATCCTAGAAGTTCCTTGCAGTTGAATGCATTCCTAATTGATACAGTCAGATCCAAGGGGTGCCCCAAGCAGCTTAGGGAATGAAAATGTCCAGCGACATAATAAGTCTGAGTGTCACAGGTGTCTCGAAGAAGAAGTAGGAGGGTTTATATCAGGGGAACTGATTATTCAAAGAAACTGCAGTTAACAAGTAACAGCATTTTTTCTACCATGTTAGAGAAGTAGATCAGAGGTTGACAAATTTCTTAAGGGACCACACAGCAAACATTTCAGGTTTAGGGGAGCCTTGTGGGCCTCTGCTACAGCTACTCAGTTCTGCTGTTGTAATGCAACAGCAACAATAGATGATATGGAAATGAGTGGGCGTGGCTGTGTGCCAAGAAAACTTTATTTACAAAAACAGGCAGCTGGCTAGATTGGCCTAAGGGCCATACCTCACTTGTTGATTCCGGAATTAGATATGCATACTGAGTATGAAGTAAAAACAGGCAGTTGAAAGTAGTTTGTAACGCACTTACTAAAATATGGAAAGTCTCTCGAAATTCTCCTTTCCAGATTTCCCAATGCCAGGTCTTTAAGCTCACACATTCTGTGACTCAGCGATTCCTCTATCATGTCTTCCCTTCCTCCCACAAATGGAATTGAGGGGTGGGTCCCCTGGACAGCTGCCCAGGGTGCTAATCTACAATGAATTTAACGGGAGAAGACGGGAAAATAAACATTTGCCTTCCTCTGTCGAGAAAATAGACCACTATGCAGTGAGACAGGCGAATATACAAAAAAAAAAGGGACATTTGTTAGCCCTGTAATATTTTTGGTGAGGATTTTTGTAGCTAACATGCACTGCATTTGTAGTTAGCTCAAAGATGGCAGTTGAGGTTAGCAGAAATTCCAGAACCACATAATGTGTGGTGTGCTGTGACTTACAAGGGATGTGATTTATATTGCGAATATTAAACCTTTTAATATACCTCCCAAGAAGTCGCTTGGTTCACAAAAGTCACAAAAGAATGCCAAAGAAAAACTAAAACTGAAGAAAAGTTGGATAGGTTTTGTCTGACTTTGTAAAAAGAATATTGACTCTGTTTCAACTAATGCAAGTAAATGGTAAGTAGTTCTGAATCTGAAAAAAAAGTCTTAAAAGAAAAAAAAAGTCTTAAAAGAAAAGAAAATCAGATCCTCCCTACCCTCACTAACTATATCTTGGACACATTTTTAAAGAGCATTGGATTGAAAAGTCATTGGATTATTGACCCATGTTGCACTCATTATATTAAGGTCCATGAACTCAGGAAAGTACCAACCTGGAAGGCATCGGATCTAGGGAACCGGAGTGATGGAGACTGAGGCATATGGGAGAGCTTATGCCCTGTCCAGAGGAGACAACCTCTCTACAAAACCCGTATATGATTCCAGTCTATTGTTTTCCCTCTTGGGAAATATCTCTCGATCTCTAGAAAACAATAATTAGAACTTCTATGGAGTGAGTTTCTGATTTTATAAATTCTGTACAAACCAAGTAAACCATATTTGTGTCTCAATCATGTAAATCATGCTTTACAATCTAAATCTCTCTCACACACACACCCACACCCTCTTCTAGACAAAAAGCACACGCTCCTTCAACCACGGGGGTTGGAAGATGCTGGACAATGGTGAAGTTGAGCTGTGCATCTTAACTGATCGGATTTTTCGACTCTGCCTTTCCCGGACAAGATGAATTGTTGTAGGACATGGCATCTCTTCCCGCATCTCACGCTATGGATCTATTAGTGCCGCTATTTATGGAGAGGAGAGAAGAGAGTGATAATTTATACATACATTTGTTTTGTAAAAAATTACACTCCTCTCCTCTGATTGGCTTGAGTCCCCCAGAATATCACTTCTCTGTGATAGATAATGTGGCTGGAAGGGGAAATGCTAAATTGTTTAAGAATTTCAAATTTTTATATTGCTGCCGTAGCAAACTGTGTCATCTACCAGAGCCATGCCGTTTTTTTCCCCTTCCCAAAATGTCACAAAAGGAGAAGTGATCACAACAATTTACACATGCCAAACACGTTTGCCCAATCAACAACACAGAGAGGATTGCAAGAGAGATACACCCCTGTTAAGAAACATTGTCTTCAATCTGATTTTAATACTGAAATGTTGCCTGTTGAGACCTTTTGTTTAGGCAGGAGACAAAGCTGCTATAAAAGAGAATACTGAAGATAATTCTGCTCCAGACATTTAAAAAGTTGGGAATTCTGAGGCACTTTGGGAAGAAGATAGGACTACATTTTCTTATGTTAAAGAAATACTATTGCACGGAGCATAAAAGATGCTTCCAAGATGATAATGAATAAAGCAAGATTTCCAACTTAGGGGCAATCCTACGTTGAGCCACTATATGCTTCAGGAAGATGCTTTTGGGGGTTAAATTGCTAAACAAAGGGGTGCCTGGGTGGTGCAGTCAGTTGAGCGTCAGATTCTTGGTTTCCACTCAGATCCTGATCTCAGGGTCATGAGATCAAGCCCTGCTCTGGGCAATGTGCTCAGTAGGGAGTCTGCTTGAGATTCTCTGTCCTTCTCCTTCTGCCCCTCCCCCTGCTCATGTTGTCCCTTAATTAATTAATTAATTAATTAATTAATTAATTAATTAAAAAGTCTTTAATTCTTAAACAAAGCACCTGAATTGTTTGGTGTAGTGGACCCCAGTTATTTTGGCTAACTTATGTTTGTCTTTCTCTTTCAGATAACACCACTTGGAGTTTGTCTCCCATGATCAACCATGATGTTTTTGTACTATTGACCCTTGCCCCAGCTTACCGGGTAGACCCTGACTGGCTAAAGCCAATAATCTTATCCCATCATATGCCATGATTTGGTCCATACGACAGAAACCCAGTCAGAACCTGCGGAGAAGTTTTCCAGGACTTCTATCATCTGCATAACATGAAGATATAAAGATATGAACAGCCTCTTTACTACTAAAGTGGAGGACCATGGAACTGCCAATGGGAACCCATCTGAGGCCTGAGGAAGTAGCTGATTCTGTGCAAGGCAGAAAGGAAATGTGAAAGGAAACAAAGCTGGTCCTTGGTAACACTGGAGCAAACTGAACCTGAAGCTAGTCTTGTCCCCAGCCTTTTCAGTGATGTAAGTTTATACACGACCTTCTTCAAACCAGTTTGAGTTGGATTTCCTGTCATTTTTCAATGGAAAGGCTTTTAACTCAAATTTTGGTTTTGTCAAATTGATGATGACACGTTAATGCCTTTTCCATGAGTTATGCTGGGAGAATGGGGTCATGCTGTGGGTTTCTCCTTCACTATTTTGTTTGGTGTGTTGTTTTCAAATGGATACCTTACCTTCTTAAATCATTTTCCTACTAGTCTCCTTGTCCACACTTTACAACAAGCATCAAGTACCACCTTCCCTAGGAATTAATTACTGAGCAAGACTTATAAACACTGGTATTTTAGCTCTGGTGAGGCTGCCCCAAGTAGTAGTTAAGAACATGTGTTACACAACACAGGCATGATTTTGAACCCTGGCTCTATAATTCACTAGCTATGTGACTTCGGACAATTTACCTAAACTCCCTAAATTCCCCTTTACCCAACCCTTAAAAATACTGTTAATAATAGCATCTTGGCTTAGACAACTTTTGTGAAGATAGAATGAAATAATTCATGTACAACATTTATCATGATGCTTGACACAGAATAAGTGCTCAATAAATGTTGCTGCTGTGATTATTAGTGTTATTATACTTATCAAGGAGTCTACCATATTGAAAGAACACCATAAATCTAATCTTGTTATTAGCCCAATAAATATTTGCTATATGAGTTATTTAAAAATTGATGAATGGATAGTTGAATGAATACATGAGTAAATTAAAACAGGAATGAATGAATGGGGAGCTAGAAGCTGAGAGGCAAGACCACAAGTAGCTGGGCTGGGCCAGAGGATAAACAGGAGGAGGACAGAATAGAAAGCCACTCTGTGCTTTATGAGAATGCCCTTCCCATGATCTGTGTCCCCGTCAGGTGGAATGTTCTGCAATGCTGCTCCCTTCATACTCTCATTACTGCGGGTCATCTGTCAGGAGCGTTTTGATGGGCAGCTTTACAGATAGCCATAAAGCAGCACTTATGGCCAAAGTCATCATACTTTGTTGAGCTCTGTGCTTAGAGTGTCCACATCATTTCTTTTTCCTCTGGGTCCTAGTTGCTCAGTGCAAAGTTGGAATCTAGTATAGACAGCTTAATTCCTTCTAATGGCTCCCCATAGCCTCTGAGATAAAATTCAAAAGACCTCAAGACTCAAAAGACCAGTAAGGAGAAGTAGGATAACGTGGACATTTAATGAGTATTTACTTTAGTCTAGGCCTAAGACCAGGCCAGGCCGAGTTGGCTCACCACTTTGAATGGACCGCCCCATCCAACCTTCACAACTGTATCTGGCAGCTACATTTGTCAGCTCAACTTTGCTGAGGAACAAACAGAGACACATCAAGGTTATGTCATTTACTGAATTTCACAGGGCTAGGGTATGGCACCACCAGGATTTTACCCCAGCCAGTCCTTACCCAGAAGCCCTGCTCAGAGGGCTTTGGGCTTCATTATACTCCGTCTTGTGTTGTCTCCTACACCGAAGCTACAAATACAGTTATTTCTCTGCTTCCTTTAGAGTCCTCAAAAATGAACCCTACAGAAGTGATTTCTTGAAATACAATTCTCCGAGTGTGGCAACATTAGAGGCACTTTGAGATGGTTTTAAGAGCTCATATTTATAGATTTTCTTGAAAAAGAGTTTTTTTTGTTTTTTTGTTTTTTGTTTTTTCTCTTCTTAGTCCATCAGTCCTTAGTAGCCAGTAGACTGATACTTGGATTCTTGTTTAGACTTGGAATTCAAGGGACCACATAGAATTCTTGGTCTTAGGCATTTGAACGACCCATCTGGTTCTCACAGGCAAGTCTGGCCAGGCTGGCTTTAGCTGAAATTCTGTTTTAGACACCCTTTCATCTCAAGTTGGCCAAGGAGCTACATAATTTGCAGGGTCCCAGCCCCCAGCTCCAGAGAGCAGATTTAAAGGAGGGATTTGGAGCTCAGAAACAAGAGCTTAATAACTAGCACACTGGTGGCTCACAGAGGTTCTCTTGACTCTGGGAATGGGCTGTGGTCCACAGGGATGGGTCCTTGGCAGTCAAGGGATTTGTCCTCTATTGGACTGAGCGAGGACACATGACTCAAAGGAGCCAATCACATTCTGTCTTCCAAGAATTGGCACTGAGAGACACAAGTTTCTGTCACAGAACCCGGATGATGGGACATCTGGGGCAGCCATATTACACCAAACAGATGTGCACAGAGGAAACTTGTCTTCTGTGATTATAGTCCAGAGTTAAGAAAGTGAAGTAGAAATGAAAGAAAAAGAGGGCAAATGAGAGAGGAAACATACCTACATGGCTTTCTAGTTCCTGAATCCAGTCTCTTTCTGAGGATTGGCTGTATCCTAGTCTTTCATGCTCTCTGAGATACACTCTACCTTTGTAAAAAATAAATGGGCATCTTGCATCAGCAAAATAAATTGGTTTCTGTTACTTACACCCTAAAAGTACAGATTAATATCCAAATCTTTTTACTGTTCAGAGCAGTTTCAAATCCTTTTTGAGACAATGTAGCTTATAAACAACAGAAATAATTCTATGGTCAAAAAGATGGTTGGTCAACTTCCTTGAAAAAAGGCAACAAATAAACAGAGCTGTTTATTCAATGTGGTTTTTTTTTTTTTTTTTTTGGGCGGAGGGACAAGTGACAATAAAAATTTTTCGATTGTCTCTCAGCTTCTAATTTCTTTTAAAATGTGTTTTACAACTTATAATTGTTAATTTCAGGAAAACTAATGGTAGTGGTCAAGACAGGAGGAAGAAGGTTGGAAATCACCAGAAAAATTAACTGAAATTCAAGAAGGAAAATGACCATTTGAGGGGAGCATGACACACCTCCAGCAAATGCCTCACCTTGTATGGGATATAACAATGCTGCTTCTGCTGGGAACTGCACCCAACAGCTGAAGAAGGGTAAGTATGGAATGGGAGAGGAGAGGGAGTTTTCTGGTTGTTAGAGAGAAAGAAACCAAACTCAAATGAGCTTAACAGAAGAGGAAAAAGGGGTTTTTGCTTGGATCTGAGAAAAGCATGTCTAGATGTCTCCAGCAAGCTTGGGGCATGACCAGGTCCACATACTTGAATGATGCCACTGGAAATCATTCTTTGCTCCTCTTGGTCCCACTTTTGCCTGCACCAGCTTCATTCCCAAGAAGATTTTTTGTTTTGTTTTACACAGTGGGCTGCCAGATTTAGCAAATAAAAATATAGGACACCCAGATAAATGTGAACTTCAGAAAAAAACAAATAATCCTTTTTTAATCAGTATATCCCATCCAATACTGGGGACACACTTCTATAACATTATTAGTTTACTTGGAATTCTAATTTAATGCGGTATCCTGTGTTTTATCTGGTGACTGATTCCCATGAGATGGGAAAGATGGCTGCTATAGACTTATATTCTATTAATATAGCAGCCTTACTGAAAAGGCAGCTTGTTTTTTAAAATTCTAATACATGTAAGTCCCAGGATAGTGTCCCATTGGAACAGTTTGGGTCATGTGCACACCCATGAACCAATGACTGTGGCTTAGGCATGGGATAATCTGACGGGCCAGTCGTGGCCTGTGGCATGACAATGAAGATGTGGCAAAATAATATTTGTCCATGAAAAAAAAATATGTCGACTTAACAAATATCTTAAACACGGAACATAGAAATAATCTCAGTTCCAGCTGCTCGTGTAGCAGGTGCAAAGGTAGACCCCAGAAGGCTCTTTCAATCTCTCCAGACAGCACAGTCATGGGTGAATTTGGCCTGGAATCCCTACCTCCCACCTCCTCACCACCCAGGGCTCTTTCTACATGCATCCACGTGGCCATCATCATTCTGCTAGCCACTGGATAAATCAATTAGCACTTATGAGGGCTTCCCCCCTCGCTCTTCTCTGTATACAAAATGAACAGGTAAAAAGGAAATGCTTGTCAAAACAAATCTCTATTTGGTTTTCTCCATCTATGGGACAATTTCTGTAACGTGTCAATCACTTTGTTGCAAAATAGCCCCTCCAACACACAACCCACATTTCCCGATGACACCAGCCTGTCAGTCTCTCACTAAATCAAAGCCAAATTTCATACCAAGCGAAGACCAGTTTGTCAATCATTTTTCCTGCCACACATCCACCAGAATCACCTGACAGCTACAACTTTCTACTCTCAAATGGAGTGGGTCTAGTTAAGCTTGTTTGTCTCTCCTAATTGAGTTCCTTTCAGGACTGGTAGCTTAGCAACTAATAAGTTATTTTCTGAGACAACTGGCCTAAATTTCATAGCTTTCTTGACCATTGCTACTTGTGAGAAAATTGTTTCCCCTCAAGTGGCTAAACAGCAGATGCAAGATTTATTTGATACCTAATTGTTCTATTGTTTCTAATTATAAGCACTCTCCTCCTGTTTAGAAGTAAACACAGGATATGTTGTCAAATAGACAAAATTTTAAATGATCATAAAATGTCTTGGTATTTTGTTCTGAAATCTCAAATTCTCCGTTACTGGTAGCACCGAATATTAGAAAAAGGGCCAATAAGATAAATACCCGGCGTTTATTAGGTTGTAAATTACTTCACACACCACGGCTATGAGCGAGTCACTCTGAGGTTATGCACAGAATATAATGAGTGTTCTCGTCTCGAAGAACTTAGTTGGGACAAAGAGTCGGCAACAAGTACTAAATCCATTTAATGAAAATAAACGCTACAAACATGAGAGAACAGGAGGCAATAATAATAATTTTGAAAAGTTCCTGCAATGTAGTCTTGACTGTCGTAGGAGACCTTGTCATTTCTTTGGTGGTCCAGCTACTAATTTCCTTCCTATACTTGGAGGAATCCTCCATCGCATGCAGAATACGGGAGAGACCATGCCCTCACTTCCCATATGGAATCTAAACGGTTAGACCTCACTCCAACGACCCTCTAGCAGACACAAGATTGAAGCTGGGTCAATCAGAGGTGCTTGCCCTGTGTTTTCAATCCAGAGCTGTGGGAGCATTTGAAATGGCTCACAGTAGCTGCTCTGGTGTCCATGAGCAGTGGGGTCTGTAGCAAAAGGCACTGGTGGTGTTATCTCCGATGGATTGTTGCTGCTAAAAGAAGAAGGTTTGGATTCTTTCCTCCTGGCTCTTCCTGAATTGCCATGGTTCTAACCGGGTCCTCTAACCACTTTGCCATTTTGGGTCTTCCTGATATACTCCAAATACATTTACTTTTAAAATTTGAGACATTCAGAATTGATTTCTGTTGTGTGTAATCCATCACCCTGCAGTTTTTAGTTGGCTTAGGCACGAGATAATAAAGGGTTCTCTGCTCACTCACGGCTGCAATAACTTGGGAAGACGTCACAGAGAGTAGGGACAGTACCTACGTTTTGCATAGGTAGAGAGCAAGGCAATGGCTGTTTTGCACTGAACCACTGGTACAGAGAAGCAGAAGTCTAGTATGCTAAAAACAAATCTTAAATTGATGAAAAAGGCTTAGTTTATCTTCATCATTTTATCTTGACAGTGACTGGCAAACAATAGCCTTTATTAAAAGCGCTGAATGAATGAATAAATAAATGACAACAAGAAAAGAATGTCTTGATGAATTTGGCTAAACTGGAAGCCCCTACTAGGTTGTTAAAAAAAAAATGAGGCTCTAACATTAGCTTGGGGATTATTGTAACGAACCTAAAAATTCACAGCAACTCTTTCTAATTTTTATATCAATTTTCAGCTATTATAATGTAGCACATACCCAATTATGCATAAAGTGTTAAATCGGAGCACTCCAGAATTCTGCGGAGACCAGGAACACATCCAGTACATCAGTGGATGAGTCATCATTCTTGTGGTCTTGCCCAATAGAAGACAGTCTCAATCTGGAAGTTTCTTTTTTACTAAAAGATGACTATAAAGCTCCCTTTGACTACCTTAGGAGAGGCAATTGAGCAGAGAGAAAATATTCAGGGAGAGAGAGAAAGATGCTCGCTTTCTCCCAGAAACAGAGAGAAAAGCCATCCATGTGCAGTCAGGAGCTGGCAGTAGGCATTTTGCAGAGCAGGTCTGGGGATGATTATTTCTCCAGTTGCACAGCCATTCTGGACTTTCACTTAAGGTGTGTCCTTTGAACAACTGCAGTCCGGGAATTCCCTGATATCAGTAATTGGTCTTCTGATATTTCCGTGTGGACTGCTCTGGCATGGGAGCAGGAGGACTGGACAATGGGGAACTTCAGCCAAAAAGCGAGATAATTCCACTACTTTTGGATAGTGGTTTGACCCACTTCTTGGTGGGGATGAATTGGAAGTGAATATTAGAACTGAACTCTCTGTTGTTCGTGGTGTGGCCAACTCCTATGACATCATGTACTCTGGATTAGGTTTTGTTCTAAGAACTCCACGTGCACCGCCTCAATTAAATCCTAGCCACAACTTGCAAAGGTGGGTGTTGAAAGGGCAGTATTGATCAGAGGAGGAGATCTATTGTTCTAGAGAAGGTATTAGGTCCTATTAGCAAAAGTGGAATGTCTGAAGTCACTGAGACCTTGTGGAGAGAAAGACAAAACAAGGGAGAGAAATTCTACAAGATTTACATTCCAGTGATTGCAAAATGGTTTGAGCCAAGAAGAAGTATGACGAATGGAGCCAGAGTTCAAGTAAGGTTGTACTCCCTCACTCCACTTCCAATATCATTGCCACAGGGCTCCTTCCCTGGGTTAATGATGTTGCGATAAGAAATACACACACATACACACATGTGCACACATGGATACATGCAAACACACACAAATGAAGAAAACAGCAAAACAGCATGAGAGACCAAGCCACCCATGATCTATTTATTTCCCCATTGGGTAAAGGTCCACAGGTGTTTGGCAAGGTTCTGCACAAGTGAAAATGGGATGACATCACAAAAAAAATAATTTTAGTTAACAGACACTCGAGAGTGGAGTACTCAAGGAAGCTTCTCTGTGATAGAATGGTTGCTTGCCCTGCTGCTTCGGATTCAAGCCTGTGCTGGTCAGAAAACCAAGTTGTAAAAAAAAAAAAAAAAAAAAAAAAAAAAAAGAAAACCAAGTTGTGGGGCCTGTTCTTCCTGTTGGACCCAGGAACGTGCAATGCTGAACACTCACTCCCTTGGTGCTTGTGGATGGGATAGATTTGGAGCAATAGTTGAACTGATTGTTGAGATTCCTCTCCCTAAAGAGCATGATTGGGATGTAGGCAGAGCTTATAAAAAGGGGAGTCAAGAGTAGGTATCATCAATCTCATTTTACAGATGAGGAAATAAGTTTCAAGAAGGCTAGATAATCCCCAATAATGCCCAGCTAGTAAGCAATGAGCCGGGATTGGACATCAGAGCCGCCTGACTCCACAGCCTGAGGTCTCTTCCGCTGTGGTGTATGCAGATTTCCTCTGAAGGGGAACAAGTGCAAGTGCACAGATGCAAGAAGCAAAGCAAAATTATGTGATACATAATTCTGGACATAAAAACACACATTCTTCCCCATTCCCTCCTTTATATGACAATGCAATGCCCAGAATTTAGTGGAGAATGTGGCTGTCCAGCTTGAGGCCACATTTGCCAACTTCCTTAGTAGCTTGGTTGTGGCCACGTGAGTGAATTCTGGACAAGGGGATGTGAGCAGAAGTGATGTATGCTACTTTTAGTTTATGCACCCTCTCCCCTCCCCCCAACCCCCCCAAAAAAGGACTGGGTGTGATTTCCCTTGCCTCTTTCTCTCTTCCTAATGATTGTAGATGGACAAGCCAGACATGGATGCCAGGTGTTATGTATCGTGAGAGAGAGAAATAAACTTCTATCATGAAAAACCACTAAGTTTTGGGTCTTTTTGTTACAGCAGCTTAGGCAATATCCTAACTTATAGGTGATATGATGTCTCCGCAAGGATTTTACCATTTCCTTTATACAGGTTCTTCTCAAAGGTCATTTAATACTTTGTATGGTGTGATATAAGTGTATATGCATATATTAAATATAGTAATATTTAAGTGAAGGATTTACACATTTCTATATAATTTTTATTTTATTCTCAATTCCTTATGTTGTTTTTATGAAGATTAGAATTCTAGACTACCTACATTGCTCTGCATCATTCAGAAATATTGACTTACCTTTGTCCCGGGTAGATCTAATAGACCAGGGTTCAGCAAACTACACTGGCAAGCATGGTTCTAAAAAACCAAGGGTCAGCAAACAAATCTGGCCCACCATCTGTTTTTTTGTAAATAAAGTTTTATTGAGACACAGCTATGGCCATTTATTTACATACTGTCCATGGCTGCTTTCTTGGCTCTGAGGGCAGAATTGAGTAGTTGCTGCAGAGATGGCATGTTCCACAAAGACTGAACCATTTACTCTCCAGCCCTGTCCAGAAGAAGTTTCCGGACCCCTGCAATAGATGACTGGAACAGGAATCTGACATTTGTAGTGGGAAGTCTGGGTAGGCAGCGCCTCTCATAGAAAGCCCTGACATTTTCCCATCTAGTTACAATGCACCTTCCAATGGTACTTATTATAATCAGTTGCTTAAAATCAGGTGAAAACCTATCAAGAGTTCTCATAAGTGGGTTGTGGCTCTTACTTCACTGTTTTCCCTTGGTAAAATATCTTTGGGAGGGATTTGTTGTTGTTGACCCCGTATGAATGAAGAAAGGGGTGGAAGCGAGGCAAGATGCAACACCAAATGGGACCGGTTTTCTATCTTTCGCAGGCATGACTGGGGGAACTGGGGTTTCAGACAGAAAAGCCTGGTGGCTTTTAAGTAGCCGCCCCAATCTTTGCTACTTGCATCTGTGGCATAAAGGACCTGTTCCCGTTTGGAGGACAGCCACGACAGATGAGATTCTGCAGAGTTTGTGAGCGTGAAAGGGGGGTCATGACTCCAAACTGCTTTCCTCCGCCGGCACAGATTGGAGCGTGTGAAGGGATGCGGGTGCAGGAGGGACTCTGTCCCCACTGTCGGGGGCCCGCGGGGGAGCCCCCCATCGCCTCGGCACCTGGGCTGTGAATCCGACAGGACCCAGGGCTGGGGAAGCGAGAGGCAAAAGACTGTAAATATTATTCAAATAGAGAAAGCACGAGGTCAGAAGCAAGGGAGCACTGGAAATGGTTTTCTTTCTGTCCCCCAGTGAGGCAGTGAAGGAGAGGGAGATGGCCATCCCGGTGGCTGCCCGGCCACTGTGCTCGGCCCTGCTGCCCACCTGCAATGGGATGGTTCAGGATGCGGTAACACAGTAGCCCCTCCACAGGCTGAGCTCCTGCTCCTGCTGTCTCTTGGCCATAGGTCACCTGCAGCTCTGTTCCATGCTCGCTCAACTCAGACCCAGGCTGAGGCAGAAGCAGAGGGATAAAAGAGCCAGCTCTTAAGTGACGTTGCCCAAGTGACAATCGTCGTTTCTTTTGCTCCCATTTGATGGGACAAAGTGAGCCACTTGATTTCCCTTGCCTCTTTCTGACAGGAGCCTATCAACTTCTCCCAGGGAAGGACAACACACACTTTGCCCTCCTGCATCCTGTCCACAAACCTGAGGAGATAGCTCTGGAAGACGTGCTACAGGAAAGGAAGCTGACGCTCAAATCGAAGCTGCCGGGTCTGACACAAATACCGAGGACTCCCCTCCAAGGTGAAGTTCAGATTTTGCTCTGTTTCTCTCTGCAGCATGTTTAACCTACATCCCCATTTGTGCAGGTAGCTATGGAAGACTGAATTAAAATGTTTAATTTTACACTAAGCCGGAATAGTATTAGTGCTTTGCATCCCATTCCCTGTGTCACCTTCTAGAGGCTTGATAATGCACGAACACACTCAATGGTTTTTGAAGAGTTATTTCCCGTATGCCACGTACCAGGCTTTGTGCGCCTAATTGCATCGACTCTTTGCCAAAGACGCCAATGAGAAATATATTGCTACCCCAGCTTTGTAGATGTTGACCCTGCAGCTCAGAGAGGTTCAGTAACTCGCCAGATACCAGGCAGCCAGTAATTTGGCTGCAAGGCGAGCCCTTATCTGCTTGTCCCTGACGTTGACTTCCTTCCCTCTATACCTTCTGGAGGAAATACCAGCTGGCTCCCTGTGTGAGGAGAAGATGGGAAAATACAGAAGAGACTCCGGACATCCAGAGTGTGATCCTTATTTATTGTGCGGATTACTCCTGCCACGAGAGTAAGCACTGATTAAAAATCCTTGGTAACCCAAACGTAATTAGAAAGGCACACTTCCTGGGAGAGGTGGGTGGTAACGCCACGGAAAGCACTCCCAAACCTAAGATAAATGAGTTTGGGTTTAAAAATAACTTTAGACGCTTTGTGCCACTGCTCATTTCCAATAGTAAACATAATAAAAGAGAACTGCATAGCCAACTGCATGTACTACGGTAAAGAGTATAATTACACATAAACAGATAAGCCATGTATAACCTGCTTGAACTTATAGAAATATGCATCCAGATTCACCAGCCTAGAAATGGACATCAACAGGTAACTCTTAGGGCACCTTCTCTCTCTCTTATGGTTAAGATTTTTTTTATTTGAGAGAGAGAGAGAGAGAGAGAGCACACAAGCAGGGGGAGTGGGAGAGGGAGAGGGAGAAGCAGAGTCCCCATTGAGCAGGGACCCCAATGTAGGACTTGGTCCCAGGACCCTGAGATCAAGACCTGAGCTAAAGGCAGATGCTGCACCGACTGAGCCACCCAGGTGCCCCTTAGGGCACGTTCTGATCAGGTGATTGCAGCGGTTTTGTAGGTAAGAGTGTGCTGTATGCCATTTCCCTGACTGGAAAATGGGCATAATTCCATCTCAAATATAGGCCGGTGGGAAGGGTGAATAGGCCGTGTGACTGAGGGTAGCGGAGATGTTGTTTGTAAAGAGCAAGGGCAGTACAAGTCTTTTAATTGGGACTGTCCGATGCAGAGACACCTCCTCTGGGTGAGCCTCTTGCAGCCACCCAGCCCTCCAAACGAGAAACCTGATGCTTGTCCTGCAAGTTCAGCATTGCTCGAAGGCCCCAAAACTCCCATGGCGTTTACCTAGGCCACTCTGCACATCTCCCCGGCCTCTCTCCACCCCTTTCTCTTGGCTGATCCCCCTGCCCCTTCAGGGATCTGCCCATAACTTCACACAGGTTTCTCAGCTGTGGCACCGTTAGCAGCATGTTGAGCTGGATAAGCCTTTGTTGATGGTTGAGGGGCAGGGGCGGGAGGGGGGGCACCCCTGTGCCTTGTAGGATGCTGGACACAGGGAGCATCCTACAGCCGTGGCAACCAAAGATGTCTCCAGACGTCTCCAACTGTCCCCTAAGGATCAAAACTGCCCCTGGTTGAAAACTGCTGGCGAGGAGCATCAGCCTTTGTTGGAAGTCGTGTTTGACTGGCTCTGTAAACTCCGTGAGCCTGTCAGCTGCATTCTTGTAGGGAGCCCGCAGCAGCAGCCCGTGCGCTCTCTCTTGGACAGGGGCGGGCTACCTGGGTCCAGCAGACTCCCAGTAAGCGGCTGGGTGACTGAGGATGAAGCACTTGGAAATTTCCTCTGGCTTAGAAAGCGAGGCTCACTTTGCTTCGCTGAGTGAGCTAGAAAATTCTTTTATGCCCTTACTTTATGTGAAATGTGATTCTCACAGCGCACATCCCTGCAGTCTGATATGTGAAATCGCCCATTAGAGAGTGCAGTCAATACTGCTGTTACGACTCTCGGGCTTTCCAGAAAGAAGCTATGAGTCTTGATTTTTTTTTTCTCCCCCTTAAGGTCTGGCTTAGCACCAAGGCACTGGAGCAAGAGCGGCCGTAGCCCATAGATTCATTTCCCCCCTGTTTCATTGCATATGGCCTTAGAAAAATTATTTTTTGAAAAATGACCTAAAGCTTTCCTAAAATCCTCAGGAATGACACCTGAGGGGAGCATCTGAAAGACTTCACATTCATTAACCAAACCTTCTTGTTAGGTTATGTTCCCTGAAATGCATTTGACAGTTAATGAAGTAGAAAAGATGGCAGTCGGAGAAAAAAATAAAATTCTGACAGATTCTGGCGTTAGAACCGGGAAGGTGAAAAAGCAGGAGCCTGGGGAGGGATTGATAGATCAGCACCCCACACTGTGAGTATTTTATTGCCAGGGACATTGCCTCGGATCAGAGCCGGCTGCAAAGTTAAATTCATGCCTGGCACTCTGTTCAGATCCTAAGACCATGCGGAAGTCAGCCAACCTAGATAAGGTGCTTGTCAGGGCCAGAGCAGCAGGGATACGGGGCTGACTGGCAGACATGTGAAACAGTGATCAGAGAAGAGAAAGAAGAAGGACAGACGTGTTCAAAAATATTTGTAGTGCTTTAGACACCTTTCCCCATTTCAGTAGGATTGCAATTTAGCCCAAACCTTGCTTGAATACTCAGAAGGTAAGACCAGCTTGCAGGCAGTCGAGTGAGCAGGAACAGACTTTCTCTGAAAACATTCGGTTTTAAATGACCTCATGGGATGTTATTCATTTCCCGTTCCCTTCTCATCCGCCTGTGCTCTCTGCTGAGGTTCGGAAAAGGGGCTGGGGTGTGGTTTGGGAAGAAAAGTGGCACACTGGGGTACCCCTCCGTGGTTGCCAAAAGTATTATTTGGTTAATTCAGCTCGGTCCAGCCTTGCTGAAGTTGGGCAAACCTGTTTTCTTCCCTGTGATGTATCACTTAGAAACACCAACTGCAAGGATTTCTTATGTTCTCACAAAAAAGGGAAGGAAACAGCTGGTAAATGTTTCACAGATGGCAAAGCTCTTGGCATCTCTCTCAAGAGAGGGCCACCCATGCAGATGGCTCATTATTTTAACATTTGGATTTTCATCTTATTAAAACATCTTTTTTTTTTCCTGGTTTTATTTAGCATCATAAATTCTCTTACACTTTAGCAAGCGCCTAAGCGATTTGAGGACGTGCGCTCTAAGGAACATCCTTTGGCTAAAATATAGATTGGTGACAACATTATTCCCGGCTTTGATCTCAACGTGATGGGTTTCAATCTGATTAAAAATTCCAATGAAAGGGAAAGCTCAGAGTAGTGGATTTATCAAGCAAAAGTCCATGAAGTCCATATAGTAGCTGAATTATTCAGCAGAACGATAAACCGAGTGAAATTGGGGGAAATAGTTTTATTCGATGCATAAAATCCCTATTACTATGCAATATGCATATATAAAAATAGACAAATGCACAGTGGGTGTAGATTCATAAACACACCCTTTCTACATATGTAGGGAGGCTTCTGTACGATGAAGCACAGCAGCCAAAATTTAAACCGAGCCATGCCAATTCTTGGCAGGGCAGATAGGAAAGGGTCAAGATTTCAAAGAATAGTTCCCTGCCCACTCAGACTCTGGCAAGACCGAACCTGCATCTTCTGTAGGAGCGGCTGTTTCTAGGTGTGGAAGCAGGAAGGCCGTTGTATGGCGAGATGGAGAGAAAGAACAAACTCTTGCTGCCCTAACTTCGTGGGGAAAGCAGGCCTCGGGACGCTCCTTCCAGATATTGCTCTCAAGGACTGGGACAAGTTGTGGTCACCTCAGCATCCCTAACTATTGCGCTGGGGTGTGGGAACCATTGGAAATGCAAATGTAAGTGACAAAGCAGTGTAATAAGGACAAACCAATCTATTTAATGTGGGGAGATGCTGGCCTAAATACAGGATCCGTCGCTGCGCTCGCGCAAATGGGCCTACGGAGCCAGGTCTGTGCATGCCACGTTGTAAATGTTTATTAGCAATGGTACACAATGCACGTTATGGATCCGTGGAGCTCAAAGCTGCCTCACTTTGGGGGTCAAATGTAAATCCCTGAAATGCTGAGAAAATGTTAATAGTTGCCAGCGCCAAGAATGTATCGGTTGAGCATGTACCTAGGAATCATAAATGGAGGCTCTGTTCATCAGCTTGAATCACCTCTGGTACCTCTAGCCTGAAGCATTAGCTTGCGTAATGCATTCTGTGAGCTGCTGGCTTTTCCATCAGCCAGAAAGTGAGATGGGAGGTGCAGAGAGCGCAGTTTCATGAAGAAGCCCTGGAAAGAGCAGTGCTGATGAGGTATGTCCAGAAAGCTAGGAGTGGTGGAGAAATGGGGAGAAAAGATTTCCACCTTATTTCCCCCTAAGCGGATTGCTTCTGGGGGGTGCCGCGTTGCTCCACCGTTCGTGGTGTCTGCAGCGCGCACTGTGATCCCAAGAGCACACATCCTTGGGTTAGAGCCGAGGCTCCACCTGGCAAACGTTACCCTCAGCCTCAGGCTTACCCCTCTTGGTCATTCAAAGGCAGTGGCTCTCAGGAAGTGGTTCCCGGACCAGCAGCGTGGGCGCCCCCTGGACTGCACCCACACCTCCCAACTCAGAAGCTCCGCAGGTGGGGCTGGCAGCCTGTGTTTGCACACCCCCTCCAGGTGAGGCTGATGGACGCTCACGTTTGAGAAGCACTGCTCTAAGGCATAATAGTTTGTCACTCCACCAGTGCCCAAGAATCTTTTTGGTGACAGGCATCAAGTATGATTCCTGTAAAACCCTGGCAGCAGACTACATTTGTCTATTTAACCGCATGCAAAACGCTTGTCAAGAAGGATTCCGGGGACTCTTTTTGCAAAGGCTTCCTCCTTCCTGCATGTACTCCATCCAGCATTTGGGAGACCGCATATGCCTTCGATCCAAGCTCCAAAGTTACAAGCCATTTTAAAAGCACCCTCGCCCCCACCCTCTTCATCTCATATTGGCAAATAAGACAGGGGAACACAGCGCCTGGTTTTCTGAGTCTAGCTAGAAAGACTGACAGATTTCATGACATTTGTCACCAGGTCTAAAACTCCACGTGGGAGAAAATAATCCCACTTAGTAAAAACATCTCACTGTACCTTTGAGTCGGAATGGAGAAGCATAGAAAGTATTGTTCCTGAAAATTACAAGGCATTTGGTGTGTGTTTTCAGAAGTGTGATGACTATTCACTAGGCTCTGGTTTAGGTGGCTGAAAGCCCCCCACAAAACTACATAGGGACTAGAATGCATGTACATCCCGTGAAGTGGCATAAGAATCAAAGGGGAAATGAATTTCCTGTGGTGCAGATGAGCTACTGAAAGTAGCTCCCATCTGAGTATATCTCCCTTTCCTCATGCGCATTGAAAACCATTTGAATAATGCACGCTATTCAGTTGCATTGTGTGCTCTGAAAGCCATTTAATGAAGGTAGACAGGCTTCCAAAAAGGTGCATTCTTTGACTAATGTAGATACTCCTGGAAAAATCTTTCCCCAACATGGAAGGCAAGATGTACCGAGTGAGTGGAAGAGGGAATGCTATTATAACGTCTTGTTTCACTCAATCAAATCGAATGGAAGCAATTTGGGTTAAACTTGATCTATCCTAGGTGAACTCTATTCTCTGCAATTTATATACTGAAAAGCTGCAAGTCAATCAAATTTTAGCAAATCAAACCATCTTTCCATTGACTTCCACTATGGTATCGAAGTTGCTTTATCTCTTTCTGATTGATCGTCAATTAGCTGTGGTTGCCAGTGCCAACCTTTCTGTTAAATAGTTAATGATCTGTAAACTGACACATAAAGGAGGGGCACTCCTATCTAAATCAAAATTTCTTGGAAAGTCACTTATTTGTACAAGAATATCTGTACCTATATCTGCCTATCTGTCATTTATCTATCATCTATCTACCTATTGTTTTAATAACATGAGATCAATGTGTCTAGTAAGACTGGCTCTTTATATACAATTTATTGGACTAATTGAGCCAAAATTACAGAAAAGGGTATTTTGGGCAAGAGATATTTTAAATTTCATTCATCTTGGTAGTTTGGATTAAGAGATGGTATATAGAGTCAGTGGTGTCCTCTCTCACCCTCAGTCTCCTTCTTTATGACATGAGCCAAGTAATTTGTTGTGTCCCAAAGGACTGCTATGAAGAGTAATTCACTGCATGTGTTGTTAGCACAACACTGGGCCCACAGTGAACATCTGAATAAATGGCAGCTGGCGCTGTTGTTTTTATGAAAAGACAAAGTCACAGGTATGCCCATGACAAACAGTGATTTTATAATAAATACCCATCTGGAAAACCATGGAGACAATCTGATACCAGTATGGTATTTTTTAAAAATGCTGTTGGTTATATCTCTAATGAGAGTGCTCAACAGAGTGAGAAGAGCACTAGCCTAGCTGAAGAAATGGGTAGTTACTGTAACACAGAGTGACTCCCATTGTCCAAACCAACTCCTGAGTTTCTGAAATCATTACTGAATAATCAGAAGGATGACAATCACAATAATAGCCACTAGCGCTTACAGAGCATCGACTCTGTACTGGGCACTGCTGCACATACATTACATGCACTAATTCTTTTAAATGTCACAACAACTCAATGAGAGAGAAACAGAAAAGGAAATTAAGATACAGAGAGAGAAGGCTTTTCCAAGATCCCACAGCTCAGAGGGGGTAGAACCAGGATAAGAGATACATCCTCCTGAAAGGGCAAGAGGGGAAAGGCATAGCAAGGAACCAACCTTCCAATTTTACGGATGGAGAAAGTGAGGCCAGTGCTTAGAAGAGTGCTTATCATTTGTAGCAGATGCTTGTCTCAGTCTACTTGTGCTGCCATAATAGGACCCCATAGACCGGGGTGGGGGGAGGAGGGAGGCTCAAACAAGAGAAATTTACTTTTTTTACAGTTTCTGAGGCTGAAAGTCCAAGATCAGGGTGCCAGCATGGTGGAGTGCTGGTGAATGCCCTCTTTCTGGCTTGTAGAGGCTGCAGTCTTGTTGTGGGGTGAGGGAAAAAGAGGAAGAGAAGGGGAGAGAGAGAGAGAGAGAGAGAGAGAGAGAGATCTCCTTCTCCTTATAAGGCTGTAGTCCTATTGGATTGAGGCCCCACCCTTATGATCTTATTTGACCTTAATTACCTCCTAAAGACCTTCTCTCCAGATTACAGTCACATAGGAAGTTAGGGTTTCAATGAATTTTTGGGGAACACATTTCAGCTCATAACAATGCACAATAGGTAATAATTGAATGATGAACGGTATACGCAGATGGGCATCTTCCTTACGAGGCTCATTACTAGCATAGCTGAAAAGAGAAAATGGGTCATTCGGATGTGTGTTCTCCGCAGACTAGTGACCACACAGCTGAGACTCCCCAAGAAAATCCATTTCCAATGTCCTTCTTTATAGTCCTTGTAAATTTATTTGTACTTACTCCGTATCTGACTGTGTGTTGCTGTCCCTATACCAGAGTGCCCATCTCCAAAGGGTGAGTGTCTCAAAATGTCCCCCGGGTGGGAAATCTCATTTCTTTTCTCCTTTGGTTTTGTTTTTCTTCTTCATCTTTTGTTTCTGTTTTGCTCAGTGTTCATCTTTCTGCATATGTTCTTGCTTTCCTGAGCTGATTCGTGTAGCTATAAGTAGGCTTCAGAGCTCAAGAAATACCTCTTGATTTATAGATCTTTATAGAAAGCATTTAAGGCAAAGGAATATAAAAGATAATAGACTCTTAATCAGATGGGAACTAGGCTTCCAGTAACAGAAACAGTATCTTAACAGACATGAACAACATAAGGAACCAACAAAAGGATCATGTTACCTCCTATAACTGAAGTTCGAGGAGATTCTGGATGACTTAATCTAGAGCCCAATCTCTTTCTTTCTGCTTCTGTGTCTCCCTTGTTCATAGGCAGGCTCTCCCTCACCGTGAGGTAAGGTGTGTCAATGGGGTCTAGAGCTTCCTATTTGCCTATTCCTATCCAACAGGGGTGAAAGGTCTACTTCAAGATAAATTATCAAGATAAACAAAAATCCCAGGTTTGAATTTTGTTGGCCTTAATTAGCCTGATTTGAGTCACAGGCTCCTCTCTGAACCCAGCCATATAGAAGGGAAGATGGAATGCTAAGTCAGGGGTCAAAACACATATTCTATATAGAGCCAGAGGGTAAATATTTCAGGCTTTGTGGCCATGCTATCTCTGTCGAAGCTACTCAACATGAGCACTGTAGCCTGAAAGCCCCCCCCAAGCAACACAAACACAAATGCATGTACGCAGATTTGGCTTAACAGATCAGGTCCTAACACTGGAATGGACGTACTCTTTAATGCCAATGGTGAATCTAATATAACTCTAATAAATCTTGGGCTCCAGATGGCCTAGTCCCTTCACAGAAGCTTATTCAAGGAAGCGCAATCTCACCAGCCATTAATGATTTTAGAATCCACTTTTTTCTCAGGTCTCTCAAAAACACTCACGGGCATAAGTCAGAACAACATTTCTCTACTCCCCAATTGTCTTATGCTCAGAACTGCCCATGCCAAACACCCAGACTCTCATCACCACCAGCTGTACATCCTTCCTCCATTTCCCCAAAAACTTCAGTTCTTGCCAGGTCTTTAATGTATAACCAGCATCATCTCTCTCTGTCTCTGTGTCTCTCTTTCCATCCTCTCCCATTTCTTCTGGTCACACAGCTTCCTCTGTCTACCGTTTTCTATTCTAAATCACAAAGCCTTTGGAATCAGATTGGCAAAGATCCCTAGGATTGGGTGGTGGGGCAGCGGAGGAGGAAACACAACTCTGATAGGTGAATATAGCTCCTCCTGGTCACATTTGCCAAAAGGGAGTTCATATGAGGGTCCTAATAGATGTCAGGAGAGTGCTGATCTCCTGGGAAGGGTGGGGTGAGAAAGGAATGGGAAGCGGAATTTTATTTGAACCTGAAAATTTTCATCTCTTTCAAAAATTAAAATGACACCTGAAGGAAATATGACAGCGTGATGACACTCATTATATTTGGGAAGTGGATACACACTGGTACCTTTTTTTCCTGTACATTTTAAACATTTCATATTTAAAGATTCAAATAATTAAATCAAAACATTGATGGAAATAGTGCCTGTGAAGGTGCTTTTTTCACCTGTGATCCACTAGACCAATGGGTCGCAAACTTTAACCTTAGCTGTACTGCTAATTATCCAGAAACCTTGTAAAAGTGCACATTGTGGAGTCCCACCCTAGAATTGCCCATTCAGGTGCGCCATACTGTTCATTCCAAACAGTATGGGTTCCAAACATGTTCCCAAAGCACCTGGATGCTGCTAAGCCAGGGACGGCAGTTTGGAGATCATTGAAGTAGACAATAAATTCTAAGGATCCTGTGTATCCTGTCCTACTTCAAGGATCCAGCTTGACCCCTGACACTTGGAAAACATTCAATAAATATTGATGCATGCGAGCTACACCCCTGAGCTCTTACTTGTGAAATCACTGGATGCCTGCACAGCCTAATCTGCTCCTTCTACCCCTTAGTGAGCAGAACGGGTTCTCTTCCTTGTCCTCAGAACGGTGCATGTGGGATCACTGGAGAAGGGCTGAGGTTTCTGGGTGGTGAGATTAGAGGATAATCAAGAAAGGGAGGTGGCTGCCTTTTTGGGAGGGTGAGAGAGAGCAAAGGGAGGGAGGGATGAGAAGGCAGTGCTAGGGGATCTACTCGGACTTTCTCTTGCCATTCAGAGAGCACCCATGGGACCTCAGCTGAGCTCCTATGGCGGCCCCTTTGGGAAGCCTTGCTCCCGTCCCGGGCACCTGCTCCACTTCCCCTCTACAGCTGCCATGGCCAGTCCCCAGGCCCGACTCCCAAAAGATCGCCATGCCTTGTTTTCTTGGTTCCTGCCCTGTTGACCCTCATTTCCCCTTCACACCTCCACTCCAGTGGCAGTTCCCTTGGAGTGCCTTCCTTTGCCCCTTGAGCTAAGAGACACTAGCCACCCATTCACGTGGCACATACTCCACAGTTGGCAATTCTGCTTTCATTTTTTTTGTGATTTCTGTTCACCTCCCCACTTTGACTCTAAGCTTAATGGGAGCTAGGACCACATTGATTGATTCTGCTCACTGTCGTCTCCCTCCAGCTCATAGCTCAGTATCTGGCCCATATCCTGTGCTCAATGAATACTTGTTGAATGACTAAGTGAGGAGTGAGTACGGGCATCTTTCCCCAGCTCACTGGCATTATGATGACCCGAGTGAAGTAACCACGTCCAGGCAGTGCCTTTATTTCCACCTCTTCCAAGCCCCCCAGTCCAGTTTCCACTCCAAAGTGTGCTTTTGTCATTGGAAGTGCCTTTCCATGGTTAGGTTTCTCTAATGCTTTTGCCTCTTCCTCCCCAACTTCAGAGGCTGACAGAGAGAAACTGGACAAGAGTCCATCTCCCATGGGGAGAAGGAGAAACAAGCATTACTAAGAATATGAGGAATTCTGAAAGAGGCAGCTGGGTAAGATCCTAGTGTAAATCTCCAAGACAAAGGGAGGGAGCGCACCCCAGAGTATTAGTGAGACCCACAGGGAAGATCTCAGAGTGAGGGAGGCTTTTTTTTTTCCTATTAAAATATTGGTTTGCTCAGTTTTCTTTTTGAAGGGAAACCTTAACACCAGCTTGAGGAAGTACTTCCTTAGCCCCACCTAAGCCACTAAGGCTATTGTATGGAGCCAGGGGGTGAGGGATTTGGATTGTCTGATCAGCCTGTCATTTTTAAGCCCAGTTGGTTGGGTTTTTCTTTTTTTTAATCGCTGCCCAGTTTATGAATCATTGTTTCTACTTGCTTTAGAAATAGTCATTCTCTACATTTCCTTTTCCAGACTGAACTTGCGCTGGCTTTTTATATATCCTTCCAGTGTTTTATCTACTTAGTGAAAATAATACACATTCATCTCAAACAACTATAAACATATGAAGTAGAAAACAAAAGTATTTCTGTTACTCACCTTTCAGGGATAGTGTTTCTCCTACATTCTTTTATAATGTTAATGTAGATACAAATCTATTATTATTATTATTATTATTACAAACACTGTTATGCCAAACACATTGTTCTGAAATTAACTCTTTAATCTTTTACATGATTATTCACCATTTCTTGTCTGTTATTTTTTTTTAAATATTTTAGTTATTCATGAGAGACACAGAGAGAGAGAGACAGAGACACAGGCAAAGAGAGAAGCAGGTTCCATGCAGGGAGCCTGATGTGACTTCATCCCAGGACCCCAGGATCACGACCTGAGCCAAAGGCAGATGCTCAACCACTGAGCCACCCAGGTGCCCCCATTTTTAGTCTGTTCTTATAGGTAAACTTATTTATTCCGGTTAGCACAAGCTAGGTATTCTGCTCTAGACAGTATTAGATGCTTTTCCTAGAAATAGTAGTGTTATTGTTTTAAAATATTTCTCTTTAATATGAAGTGATGGTAAATATTTTTGAGTTTGTAACATTGTTCACCGACCAAGCCTGTCCACTTCCTCTTCATCCCTCTGTAAGAAATATGCGTGTTGAACACTAGCTGAAGTCACAGCCAAGGGAATTCTTTTACTTAATAGACACCACTGGCTCTTTACATATGGAAACCCACAAATCATTTATTTGTTCATTTGCCTTTCCGTCAGACATTTAGCTTGCTTCTAAGAAGTGTCATGTGTCACTCCAAACACTGTGGGGAAATGTACAAAAGAGGTCTTTGCTCCTATGGGTGAATGTGAGAAACAGAACATAACCAAAAGAGAGAGAGAGAGAGAGAGAGAGAGAATTTTTATGATGGTAGGATGAAACCATCCATGGGAAATTATGGGGAAGGGTTTTCTAAAAGACAGGAACAGCAGGGTAAAGTCTTTGAGGTAAAACAAACATGATGCACTGAAGGAATAGGGCTAGCACATCATGGGCCCTGGGGAAGTGGTATGAGGTAGGATCTGGGAAGGAGCAATGGTTATGTCATATAAGGTCTTACAAGTTATGGAAAGGAGTTGGTATTTTATTCCCATGTCATGGGAAGCCATTGAAAGGGTTTACACAGAGGAGCGACAATATTTAATGTAGGTTTTAGAAACAATCTCTCTGTTGCTGAGTTGGAGTTACCTGGGGTGGGATGGGAGGTCAGGGAGCAGGTTTTGCTGGTGTGTAGGTAAGTCAGCCCCACAGGCCCACAAGCACAGGCAGTCCAGCTCTGAGTATCAGAAATAAATGCCCAATGGACTCAAAAGGGTAGTCGTCACAATCCCTGACAGGTTGAAATCAGCCAGGTAAAAGAACCAGAAGATGAAGACAAAAGTAACATCAAAGAGCCAAGAGCCAACATCACAGAGGATGGGACCCTCCAGGAGGCTGAGTCATTAAGGTCAAAGTACCAAAAAGAGCACCGAGTAGGATGTTGACTTAACAGTGGTCTCTGACCTTCACAGGTCTTTCATCTCCAGGCAGCAGAGACCCTTGAGGTCGGCCCCACCCCTTTAACATATCTCTCTGGGCTTAAAGAAACAAACCAGGGCTTCCCAGTGATCTCTGGCCTCTTTGAGGCAGGAAATAATATTCATAAATCTGAGATATCTATGCCTTCTGGTCAGACCGAAGGTCAGTGCTGGGGTTACATCTTCAAAAGTCTTGCTGGGTCAACCCCATGCTGTTTACAATGTGGCATCCGGCATCTGTGCTTCATTGGCTCAAGTCACTTGGCACTCATGCTATGAGCCTAGCACCTGGAAACTGGAATGAATGGGCTCAAGGAGAACAGAAGACTGCACTTGTAAAGGAAAAGTTTATCAATTAGCCTCCCACTTCTGGATACCCAGTCTCCAGACATAGTGACACAAAAGCACAGGATACTTGGGCAGGGATGTCCAAGAAACATTTCTCTAGCATATTTTATCCATCTTGTATGCAACTACATGATAAAATTATATACACCTGTCTAGGTGTGTAAGTGTGGGTGTGGGGCAGCCCAGGTGGCTCAGCGGTTTAGCACCGCCTTCAGCCCAGGGCCTGATCCTGGAGACCCGGGATGCAGTCCCAGGTTGGCCTCCCTGCATGGAGCCTGCTTCTCCCTCTGCCTGTGTCTCTGCCTCTCTCTCTTGGTGTGTGTGTGTGTGTGTGTGTATGTGTGTGTGTCTCATGAATCAATAAATAAAATCTTTAAAAAAAAGTGTAGGTGTGTGCCTAGGAGAGTCTATAAGTACACATTTCTGGATAGCAGTGTTGGCAAAGAGGAGCTTTTGTATTTTACGTTATCTAAGTTTGTATTACGTTAACACCATGCAACATTGTCAGGTCTATGGGGAGAAAAGGGCTCAAGATTGGCAATTTCATATGGTTAATTCTAAAAGAGATGAAGTTTTGGAGAGGCAGTGTAGGGAGCTTGCTGAAATAATGGGTTCTGAAGCCAGCCAGAAGGATCTCAAGGGCCAGCTCGCCACCTTCTTATTTGTCTCACTTTGGGCAAGTTACATCCTAGCTTTGTGCCTCAATTTTTTCATTTGAAAAATGGGGATGTTAACCGTATTTAGCTCTGAGTGCTGCCGTGTGAATTAAATGAGCTACATGTCAAGTGCCTATCATGGTGCCATTGCAAGCCTTCAATAAATGGCAGTGATTACTTTTTTCAAAGCACCTATTACCCTAGAAATTAAAAAAAAACAACTTTTTTTTTTTTTTTTTTTTTTTAAGAAAAGGATTTGTCTAGAGTATCATTGAGAAACTCTTTCCTTCTAGTTATGAGAGAAAATTCCAGGTGGGTCCTCTTCTGATAATTGCCTGTCGTGTAGGAAATGCTCCTTGAACCCTTGGCAGTGCTTGGTGGGAACAGAATGGAGCTCTGGGCAGGCAGCCCGGGGCCCTCCACGGCCTGAACTCCCTCAGGCTTTTCTCAGGTGAGCTATCCCCCCTCCTCCATCGTTATTTATTTACATGGCATTTTTTCTGCTCTTTTAATTATATCACCAACATCTTTGTAAAGTCATTCATTTTTTTTGGTCCCCTTTTCCTTCTCTGTGCACTGCTCTAAAAATAACCACGGAAACAAAAACAATGCAGTTCCACAAACAAAGACCCGGCTGGGGAAGCAGAACTCCTCAGTAGGTCTTGAGTCACCTGCTATTTCTTGTCTTCATGTTTTATGAAATAGCCCGTGGCTCTCACAATAGAGAGGGAGGGAACCCTGATTAAATGGTATGCATGACTTTAAGAGGGAATTAAAAGCGATGCAAAGGTTTGCACTAAACTGCATTGGGCAAAGATATTCAAGAAGAAAGTTGCCCGGGCGGTCTCCGGTCTGAATGCACAGGTTCTGAGTCTGCAGTGACTCACTGGCTCGGGCAAGAATCTCTCTCCTGGCTAATTGCTTCATCAGCCAACCATTTATTGGCCTTTTGCCCCTGTGGAAGGAAGAACAGGACCATGTTTTCAGGGTAAGGGGATGGGGTGGAGTGGAAAGGTAATTAGACGTATATGGAGATGAGCAGACAAGTGAGAAATAGGAATGAACAAAGAGGATTGAGGCACAAAAATTTGTGTGGTTTTTCCTTAGAATCACCAAAAACAATAGCAGTATTTATTCTGTTTAGAAGAGCTGAAAACAACAATGATAAGATGATATTTACTGAGTGCCTATGACATGCCAAATACTGTTGGAGGCAGGAGCTTACGGTGGTAAACAAGACAGCCGGAGCTCCACCCACATGGTCTTACATTCTAGAGGTGAAAGTAAAAAAAAAATAAAATAAAATAAAATAAATGAATAATTATGATCAATTCGACTTCTGGAAATCCTATGGAGGAAACAACTGGAAGAGAAGGGGGCAGCGTGACAGAGGTTGACTGAAGGTCAGGGAAGGTGTCTCCAGGAGGTGACATCTGAGCTGAGACCTGCAAGGCGAGCCAGCAGAGAAAAAGCCAGGGGAGGAGTAGTTTAGGCAGAAGGTGGCAAAAGCTTGCCAAGTCCCTAAGCTGTCAAATGGCTTGTGGTGGGGAAAGAGGAAGGAGTCTGGTGGCTAATGCAGGCTGTTGCATACCTTACGAGGAGCTTGTTGACTCTCAGCTTGTTGACTCTCGTTGACCGCAATGGAATTTGTACAAAAACCAAGGAATATTTGCTTGCTTTAAATCACCCAAGTCTTGGGTAGCAAAGCTGTGGTGAGAACCCAATCTTTCTAAATTGCTGGCCAAGGACCTTGTTTCAATATTGTCAGAATGGAGCTCGTTGGACACATGTGGTCTATAGCAGCGGCTGGTTCCCAGGCCTGCCTGCATCACTCTTGCAGTCACGCTGCCTTTGGGATAATGTGGGCTTCAAGACCTGACCGACTCAACTCTTTACTTGTCTTTGATCCTCAGTGTGTCCCTAATCTATCCTGAGCCTCATCTATAGAATGGCTTGCTGTTGTATACAGGTCACCGGGCAGCATTTAGACCAGTACCTGGAACCAAGAAAACATGTAAAATGTTGACTCTCATCACTATTATTATCATCATGATTTTGTCAGTATCCTCTCTGCCACTGTATTAGCGGTCTCCATTATCACAGATTATATTGTACATCATTTTACATCTCAGCTACCAGTGTAGAAGGGGCTAGAGCCTAACAAATGACTTTATGATTCAAACATCTGCCCATTCATCACAGCACCAGCTATATATGAAATATGGTACCAGGTCTGAGGAAAACAAAAAATTTAAAAGTGATGACTGATCAATTGGGTCAGGCTCATTGCCAGAGTCAGGGGATGGAGCTCTGGATCTGTGATGTATTCACTATATGACACCAGCGAGTTACCTAACCTCTCGGGGTCTCAGGATTCACATCTGGGGGGATAACTAGGCCCACAGCACTGTTTTGACATACATTAAATGGCGTGACTCCTGGAGGCACTGACTCTGAAACCTGCAGTATAGACACAGCTCCAGACTGTCAGTTCCTATTGTCCTCAGCCTTTGGGAAGCAATAATCTGGGGAGGTGGAAACCACAGGTAGACAATGTTAAGAGGCTCATCGTCATAGAGGGGTGCTAATTCCTGCCTCTCCTGTTCTCCCTAGGAAAGATCTCTCAGAGATTCCAGGGCTGGTTCTGGAAGAATGGAGAGGAACTTTCTGGATAGATGGCAGGATAGCAAAAACAGCCTGCACAAAGGCATGGAAGCTTAAAAAAAAAAAGGCATGGAAGCTTGACACAAAACAGCTTATTGGGGAAATGCTAACTAACCCGAAACAGCTGTTCTGTGCATTGGAAGATGGGATAATGGATTTTGAGAAGAAAGGCAGAAAAGGTGTAATTCCTTCCTAAGGATGTGTTCCCGTTATGCTCATCATCCCCACGTTGTCCTGCAGTAGCATCCAGATCACTGTCCAGAAAGATTTCTAATCTCTTCTTCCCTCTTTACCTATTATGTCTATCTTTTCACCTCTTTCCCTTCTGGCAACCAGCAGTTTGTTCTCTGTACTTATGAGTCTATTTTTGGTTTTTCTGTTTGTCTTATTATTTAGATCCCACACAAAAGTGAAAATCATATGATATTTGTCTTCTTGTAACTTATTTCACTTAGCCTAATACCCACAAGGTCCATCCATGTTGTTGCAAATGGCAAGATTTCATTCTTTTTTATGGCTAAGTAATATTTCATTATGTTTATATTTACATATTAATCTCACATCTTCTTTATCCATTCATTTATTGATGGATGTTTAGGTCACTTCCATACCTTGGCTATTATAATTAATGCTGCAATAAACATAAGGTACATACATTTTCTTGATTAATAGCTTCATTATTTTTCACATAATTACCCAGAAGTAGAATTACTGGATCATAAGGCATTTCTATTTTTAATTTCTTGAGGAACCTCCATACTGTTTTCCAGAGTGGCTGCACCAGTTTGCATTCCCCCCAGCAGTGCCCGAGGATTCCCCTTTCTCCACATCCTTGTCAACACTCTGTTGTTTCTTGTCTTTTTGATGATAGCCATTCTGACAGGTGTAAGGTGATAGCTCATTGTGGTTTTGATTTGCATTTCCCTGATGATCATCAATGTTGCATATCTTTTCATGTGCCTGCTGGCCATCTGGATGTCTTCTTTGGAAAATTGTCTATTCAGGTCCTTTGCCCATCTTTAAATCAGATTGTTTAGGTTTTTTGGTGTTGAGCTGTATGAGTTCTTTATATACCTTGAATATTAACCCCTACTGTGTCTGTTAGTTGAAATATCTTCTCCCACTCAGGGTTGTCTTTTCATGTTGTTAATAGTTGCCTTTGCTGTTCAAAATATTTTTAGCTTGATGCAACCCCAAGTGTTTGTGGGAGCCATTCAACTTTTTCCCCCTCTCACTAGAGGAGACAGATCCAGAAAAAGATGGCTAAGGCTGATGTCTAAGAGTTTGCTACTTATGTTTTCTTTTAGGATTTTTATGGTTCCAGGTCTTACATTTAGGTCTTTAATACATTTTGAGTTTATCTTTGTGTATGGTATAAGAAAATAGTCCAGTTTCATTCTTTTGCATGTAGCTCTCCAGTTTTTCCAACACCATTTATTGAAGAGACTATTATTTCTCCATCAGATATTGTTACCTTCTTTGTTTAGATTAGCTGACCATATAGATGTGGGTTTATTTCTGGACTACCTATTCTGTCCCATTGATCATTGTGTCTATTTTTCTGTCAGTACCATACTGTTTTGATTATGATAGCTTTGTAGTATAATTTGAAATCAGGGATTGTGGTGCCTCTAGATTTGTTCTTTTTTCTCAAGATTGCTTTAGTTATTTGGGGTATTAGGTGGTTCCATAAATTTTAGAGTTACTTCTTCCAGTTCTGTGACAAAGACTATTGGTATTTTGATAGGGGGTCACTGAGTGTGTAGATTGCTTTGTGTAGTATGGACATTTTAACAATATTAATGGTTCCAATCCATGAGCACGTTATATGTTAATTTGTGTCATCTTCATTTTTTTTCATCCATATCTTATAGTTTTCAAAGTACAGGTCTTTCTCCTCCTTGGTTAAATGTATTCCTAGATATTTCATTCTTTTCAATGCAGTGGTAAGTGGGATTGTTTTATTAATTTCTCTTCAGTTTATTAGTGTATAGAATTTCTGTATATTAGTTTTGTATCCTGCAACATTACCAAATCATTTATTAGTTTAAACAAATTTTTGGTGGAGTCTTTAGGATTTCTCTATATAATATCATGTCATCCGAAGACAGTGATAATTTACTTCTTCCTTACCACTTTGGATGCCTTTTATCTCTCTCTCTCTCCTATTTAGTTTTTTTTTTTTTCTTGTCTGACTGCTGTGGCTAGGACTTCCAATACTATATTGAATAAAAACTGTAAGAGTAAATATCCTTGTTTTGTTTCTGATCTTAGAGGTAGAGCTTTAAGCTTTTCACAATTGAAGATGATGTTAGCTGTGGGTTTGTCATATGTGGCCTTTGTTACGTTGAGGTGTATTTCCTTCAAACCTACTTTGTTGAGAGTTTTCATCATGTATGGATGTTGAATTTTGTCAAATGCTTTTCCTGCATCTATTGAGATGATCATATGATTTTTATCCTTTATTTTGTTAGTGTGGTGTATCACACTGATTGACTTGTGGATATTGAACCAAAATTTTTTATCTTGAAGAAGCTCTTTTTTTCTTCCGAACAAGTTGAGTTCGAAACACAAATGTTTCATTAAGAGTGGGATATATGACCATTTTTGTGGGTACCAAATGTTAAATGCCAAAGCAGCTATGTAAGATTTGATTTCCATATCAGTCCAGGGAGTCCCAACTTCGGCCAGCCTCCCCATCCTCATCAATAACATGATGGTATTCAAGCACGTTAAGCACATCAATGTTTGATGACTGAAATGTTAGTTTGAGAGATTCCCAAGAAAAGACAACTGTGTTTATAGCCAAAGAAGAAGGCACAAGGATGCTTTTGGAAAATAAACTGAAGGAAGTTTATCCTCAGGTATAGAAAGGAGAGTTCATCAGGGTTACCACAATTACCCAGGCATGTCAGAATAAAACAAAACAAAACAAAACAAAAATCCCTGAATGAGTAGCAAATGACGACTAACACATCCTCACCGTGACATAGGCAGCCATTCGGCTGACATGACCCAGGATCCACATATGACACCTTTCTTGAATTTAATGATCCAATTTAAGGGCTGACAAACACTATTTTTCCAAGGGGCTAGGAATGGCCCTCCTTTTCCTCAACCAAAGTAATTATTCCCCCAACTTGAAGCAAGAGTAGTGAAAGCACTTTTTGTTTCTCCAATCCTCCAGTGGAACCCCCAGGCTAAGATTTTTTTGTAAGGCATTGTTCATGCACAGTGGCATAGAATTTCATTTGCCGGATTTCAAGTATTAAGAGCACAACACAAAATCTAAGCAATTTTAGACATGTGTCAATCTCAAATAAAAAAGGCTTTGTGCTGGCACAGGATGTCAATGCTTGAATTAAAGAGATGGAGAATTTCCCTGAGCGAGAGCTGTACATGCTGACACAATACATTGTTAAGATTCTGTGTTACGATACAACCAATATGTTTTAATAATTTATTGGTATTTATTTAACACTCAATACTGTCATACCAAATCTAAACCAAGAGGTCTAGGTTCCTCATTGATTCGTGTATATGGTTTTATCAGTTTCATTAGATGCTTCCTTAGAAAAGTCTCTTGTGTGTGCTGAAATTATGGAAAGATGTTTCTGAAACTTCATTAGGATAGCATTCTGATATCACCTTCTGGAGACCCTCAAGTGGATGCTGCTTGAAGGATTTAATTCACCTTTGTCTTTCTCCATCTTTATTTATCAGACTTTATCTCCTGATGAAATCGGTGCTCTAAAAGTTAAATCTCATTTGAACATTTAGTAAAAATTTAGGCGGCTACAGGCTGACAAGGAAACCCGCTGGATATAGAATCCAGGCTGAATTCTTCTGGACTGCCTTAATCATTAATTCATCTGCTTGAGGATTCATTCATCTTTATTTCACCATTACTTAATGAGGATAATGGAGACCATCAAAATCTAAAGGCTAATCACTTTTTTTAAAGTGAGTATTTGATAATTATTAATTAATAATAATGTCAACAATAACCTTAATTTCCAGGTAGTCCCCCTAGAGATTTACATCTTAATTATACTTGCCATAAGGACAAATTAACTCCCCTGGATTTAAGCTTTGGTTTACAGTTTTCAAATCACAGAAGCAAGGAGAAGCTATCTTCATGTAAAAATAATCAGACTTTTTTTGAAAAGCCTCAAATGGCAAAGATGAAGAGAGAATAAATACAGCTGATGAGATTTAGTGTGACATCAGTAATTCTCAAAGGGACTCCCACACCATAGAGTGTGCTGGTATGGATGCTCATTGCTTTTATGGAGGTGACAGGCCTGACCTGTTGGGTACTAGTAACACCCAGGACAGACTAGAAATGTCACAAACTACTAACAGTTACTACACAAGATATAAAAGCATCTGTCTAAAAGGAGTGGCTCTTCAAAACTGGCCTAAACCTGTTTTGAAATTCCTATTCCTTCAACAGGCCCATTGTCTTTCCTTATGGAACACAGAATTAATTCACAGAAATTTAAAAAAAAAAACTCAATGACTAAGATATTCTTTTAATCAGGACTATTTTGTTTCAATGTAACAGGAACTCAACCCAAACTAGCTTTCACTTAAAATAATGGAGGTGTTATTGCCTCATGTACATGAAAAGTCCTAGGTAATAGCTGGATCCAGGCACTCAAATGATGATGCTGAGAACCTATTATCTCTGTCCCTCAGCTTCTCTGTACTCTGAACTGGCTGTATTCCCAGGAAGGGTATTTTTTCCCCACATGGAACTCCTGGAAGCATTACACTTTCCCATTATCAGCTTTAAACCCAGTGGAATGAGAACTTCTCTCTTATGGGCTGAATTATGTTTTCCCCAAGTCCATAAGTTGAAATCCTAACACTCCGTACCTCAGAATATGACATTATTTGTAAACATGGCAGATATAGTTACTTAAGATGAGGTTATAATGAAGTAGGCAGGGCTCCTAAGCCAATATACCTGGTAACTTTATAGGAAGGGACAATTCAGACAAATGCAAGTACACAGGGAGAATGCCAGGTAAAGATGGAGTCACAAACCAGGGAACTACCTGAAGATAGGAGAGAGACCTGGAACAGATCTTTCCCTAGCATCTTCCAGAACAGCATGGCCCTACCAACACCTTGATTTTTGGCATCTAGCTTCCAGAAATGTGAGATAATAAATTTCCATTGGTTAAGCCATTCCATCTGTGATGCTTTCTTATAGCAGCTCTACAGAAATCATACCTTATTCTTTCTGTTGGCTCTACACCACGTCATGAGATTCACTCTGATGGGTTTGCTTTGGACCACATTGATCTCTGTGGCCAGGTAGATGGTTGAGCAGATCTGACTCATGCCCACTCCTGGGGCTGGAGATAGAGTCAGTCCTACCCTACATATGCATACCAGGAGTGGGAAAAGGGCATTCCTCCAAAGAAAGATCAAAGTGCTGCCACCAGAGGAAGGGAGGCAGGCAAAAATGAAAGATGTCTGCTACAGATGAGTGTATCAGAAAAGAGAAAAAATGAGGTTATTCTAACTCAGATTGCTCTTTGCTTGAATAATCAACATCTCCTTCTCCATAAGCCTGATAAACACCTACTCATCAGTCACATGCATGAGCATCTCTTCTGCTAAGTCTTTCTTGAAATTCCTCTGATGAAACTGAGACTTGCGCTGCACAGACTCCCCCTCCTATAGCTTGGCATGATGCAATAGCAACACTAGTAATGCACCTTTTCACAGTGTTTATAATGTGCTTGCCACAGTTCTAAGCTGTTCAATTCATTTAATCCTGGTATTAACCCAATGAGGTAAATACTCTATTATCTCAATTTGCAGGTAAGGAAATTAAAGGATCAGAGAAGTTAAGTAACTTTACTGAAGCTAATTTTCTTAGATAGTAGGTATTAAGTGCCAGAACTAATATTTAAATTGAATCAATTTAGCTGCCAACTCCATATTCTTTACCAGTTCATTATACTGTATTAAATAGCTCATTTTCCTTGTTTCTCTTCATATCTGTATCCTATGAGACCAGTGTTTCCCAAACATGGAACATGTATCACTGGTGAAATTCACAATGATTTTAGGTTTTAAACATTTAATCTTAAAAAAACTATTAATAGTTACATATTTGTTTTCATGGACTATTCTCTTTATAACAAGAGATACCTTTTCTTAAAATTTCAGAGGTGCTATACACTTTCCTTCATAAGTGAATTTAATTAAGTAAAAGAAGAATAAAAAGAAGAAGATGATTAAAAACATGGTAAGACTATAATAATACACACAGCATGTAAATATGTCAAGAATATTACAAGTAGTGTAGAAATGATTCAAATTCCAAATGAAATACTGAGAACTCTTTGAGGAATACATCTGCTGCATTCTTAGTGATACTGCTCTGAACAGTGTCTAGCATACATCGGACACTCACTAAACATTTGCAGAATCTTTTTGTATTGATTGGTTATGGGGAACACGGAATACAAGACTGACAGGGCTTAACTGAATTCACTACATTGAGTTACGTGAAATATCAGGAATATTGATACTATCATCATTGCTGAAATTCAGTCAAGCTCAGTCATGTTGCCAAACATCTGCCAGCTGTTACCAGGACAAAGTGCAACAAAAGTTGGGGTCTCTGTTTAATGTGAAGTCATCAGACAACTTTATTTCTCAGAAGCACCGTATGCCTATGATATATGTATTTTCCAGAAATGAGAAATTTTACAGACATTGGTTATTGTTTGTAATATGTTTCTTTAAATGACTAACTCCTCTTTCCTTCTCAGAATAACTTCAGGTGAAAATTTTCAATGAATATGAAGGAGTTGGAGTATGAAAGCAGAACATTTTTACCATGTTTAGAAGATTCAGTTTTAGACTGATAGAACTTAAAAAGCCAGGAGATTATTCTTAAACTTCTTGTACAAATATGTCTCTTTTTATAGCCACATCCAAACAAAGGCTGGTAACGTGTAATGGATAAGCATACGAACTTGGAAAAATTAATTAACTCCCAGGTGCCTCCTTTACTTTTCTATAAAATGTGGATTATAATGGACTTGTTAAAAGGATAAAATGAGTTAACGTATGTAAAGCACTTATTTTACTATTGGGTAAGCACTTAGTTATAATAGGTGTTGTTATTATTGCTATTATTAATACTGCTGATTGAAACTCATATTTTCTTAGATATATTAGAAGATCAACACCACCTATGGTGAGATCCTTCTTAATGTCAGGTACTTGAGGGACATCATTTTATTTAATCCTGTTTCAGATCAGGTTTCCAGGAAGCTGACTTTGAGATTAGTGGGAAAATTTATTAGGGAGTGCTCTTGATTTTAACATCTACAGGAGAAGGGAAGGGAGGAGGATTGGCTATACAGAGAATTTGAGCTAGGTGCAGTCACAACAATGGTCTTAGCGAATCCAACAGAATACTCTGAGCTGAGATGATCTTTCAGGGTTGTCATGTGTTGGGGCTGGAGGGGCTGGCTCTTTTATGCCCTCATCCAACAGTTACCGGATTAAGTTTGCTACCTGGAAAGGGATGTCACCTTGGGCGTTTACTCCCTTCACCTGAGGTCAATTCCCAGCAAGAGCTCTGAACTGTGAGATATCAACACTTCTTGAAGCTGGGAAAATTGGACCTTCAATTCTAATTGGGGGTTCTAGGTGCTGCAGCACAGTGCCCACTACAATCTACCTCTTGAGTTCAGGTCCACCTCTTTATGTAAATTCTGGAAGAGGTAGTTCTAGGATTCTGGTGGGTCTCTTTGCCTTGGAAAAACTATTAAGAGAGGGATTAGGAAAATGAACCAGCTGCCACCACAGCTGCTTTTAAAGTCACAACTGATCCTCATTGTCTCCTGTCTATTCTTAGATTCCCTTACTCTCAGCTAGCATCTCTGCCAGTCTAGGTAGCTTACCTAGTGGCATGACTCAGACTCTCACATTTGAAGGGTCCAAGACCATGGCCATCTTGACTTTCTCAGCCAGGGTAGTGACTCCACTTCTGGCCTGTCAGACCTTTGACATAAGAAGCTCAAAGTGCCCAAAGGGAATCCAAAGCTTAGTGTTCAAGGGACTCTTACTGTGTCCTCTGGTAGCACTGTGTGTCTGTGAATTAAACACTATATAAGCCCTTGATCTTGGGTGAGGTAGTTTCTAATGATGAACTGGTAAATGTTTAACAATTGAAAATCTGTAAATAAGGAAAAGCCTGATTTAGTAGTGCTGCCAATTTTCATGAGGGAGATAAGGATTGGAAAACTTTAGACTGCTGGCCCACCAACTGATTTTATAAAGTTTTATTGGAAGACAGCCATACCAATTCGTTCACATATTGTCTATTCACTTTTGCTGTAATGGCAGAGTTGACTAATTGCAACAGAGATTATTTCAAAGCCAGAAATTATTACTTTCTGACTCTGTAAAAAAAAAAATCTGCTGATCCTTTGTATAAATACTCCTACCATGTCTGACTTCAAACAATCCGCTGAACTCAGAGTTGGCAATTGTTGCCTACAACTTGCCCTCATAAGCCAATATGAGCCAGTTGTAGCACACCATACTGGTTGAAGTCAATTCCCAGATGGGGGTGAGAGCTGAAGCTGGCAGTTGGCACTGTGTCCAGCACTGCATCCAATAAAATCCTTGTAGTTTCCCTATAAGGAAGACTCTCTCATGACCATTATCCAGATCAGAAAACAGACTAAAAGTGTTAAATCTACTTTGTCCTAATTATGAAGCTAGTAAATAGTGAAGCCAAGGTTCACATGCAGATCCGTCATGCCCCAATAACATTCTGTACCTCCTATTCAGCTGACTGGCTTAATTTTACCATCTTTTCATTCATTCATTCATTCCTTCATTCATTCAACTATTGTTTAGTAAATACCTGCTATGTGCTAGATACTATGATATAGCAAGAAGTAAGATAGAAGGGGAACCCTCTCTTTAGCCGGTGAAATTGGGTTTCTGGTGTGTTTGCTTATCTGAACGTCTAAATTAAAACTTAGCTCAATTTATGGACCACTACAGTTTTCATCGATATCTCTCTTTCCTGATTGAATTCCTATTATACTAATGGTCAGTATTATATAAAATGATACTCCTTGGTCTCATGATTGTTTTACATTAAAGTCTGCTTTCCAGTCAGTTCATGATCTATTGAGAGAATGGTGGCATTTAAAGGGCCAATGAATCACATGTGTCTCCCACCAAACAACCAATTAAGACATTGACACTAGATTCAGAGACATGAAGATCAAAGTACAACAGAATGTATGGAAGAATTTGGTTATAGCTGCAACAACACATAATTTGTTCAAATTATAATTACTAAGCACTTTACTATATGGCAGGTCTTGTTCTAGAATCTCAGAATACAGGGGTGGAAAAGGAAACAACATCCTTCCCCCACTGAGCTTCCATTCTAATGTCATCTAGATGCTCAATACCTCTTCAGTCTATAGTTTAGAAACCATCTCTGCTGGAAAATGGGTTTTTAATGGAACTTGCTCAACTATCTGAAAGAAAGACTGCCTCATACCTGTTGAACACCAAATGGTGGGGAACGAAATATGAGCTTCCAGATCTGACTCTAGAAGCCGAAGCCTACCTCCTTACCCTTGGGGGAAAAAACTGCATGGAAGAGAGAAAGAATAGTGTGTATCCATTCTGGGAGCTAGCTGGCCTCTGATAAAGAAGAATAAAGCATAAGCCATGTTTATGAAGATCTTTACCTTAATTTTAGTCAATTTAGATGTTGATAGATATAACTGAAGGCATAGAAAAAAAGAAGTGTTATTCTAATACCATTTTTTCCCAGGGAAAGTTAATTCCCCATAGAGGCAGGAAGAGAGGGAACAGGTATTTGTATCCTCTCCCAAATGGCAGAAATAACATATAGTATTTAAATCAACTGAATTACCTAGAACAGGCTAGGAACATAGTATTCATAGGTATTCAGTAAAGTCTTATGGATTGTTTAATTCCAATATTTCTACTTATACTTTGGTAAATTTCAGGACCAGAGAATCATTAAGGGAGGGGCGGGCAAGCATCCCTCTGCTCTGGGTCAATTGTTAAGAGTCTCAGGCTGCTGCTTCTGCTTCTTCTTCTTCTTCTTCTTCTTCTTCTTCTTCTTCTTCTTCTTCTTTCTTCTTCTTCTTCTTCTTCTTCTTCTTCTTCTTCTTCTTCTTCTCTTTTCTTCTTCTTCCTTTTTCTTCTTCTTCTTCCTTTTTCTTCTTCTTCTCCTTCTCCTTCTCATTCTTATTCTTATTCTTTTCTTCTAATTATAGTATCAATAATATCAGTAAATATTTTGAAGCAAGTGTTTTGTACTTAACTGGGTAATACCCACTGTGTGCCTTGCTAAAATTACATGGTTCTTTCTGGATGGAAAACACTCTGTTTATAAAATGTCCTATTATCGTGCTTATGATGAATGAGCTGTGTTTATTTGTTTCTTTCCTGGCTGTCTTTAGGAGATGATCTAAGGTTAATGGTGGAAATGCTACCAAAATAAATGGTTTCGCGTAGTCAAATATTTCATCTGAGCACTCTGTTTCAGGAAACTTGGGAAGAAAACAAATGAATACTTTTTAGAGCGTTTGAATTCATTCCTTAACTTTAGTGCTGCTAAGGTTTCCAAGATATGTTTAAAAATGTATTTTTCAAGTTACCCACAAAGTCTACAATGCCTCCACCGACACGTCAATTAGAACATAATACACATTGTCTTCTGGAAAATCCTCAAAAGGATGTAGAAGCTGATTTCAGATTTCTCCATCAAATTGTCTATTTTCTACACAAAATTGTTCCATAGAATCATAATCTTTCATGAAAGTGATATTCACCAGACCTGGTTTAAAAAATTTCCTTAAATTGACATCTTATTCTGAAAATAAGCAGATGTAGTATTTGCCACTAATCCTTATAAGTTTGGATGGCTTTGAAAAAAAATATATGTGGTTTTGTGGGTAAAATATAGGACTTCAGTGTCATAGATTCTGACTTAGGTCGGACTTAGTTGAAGAACCGCTCTAGGCTTACATGAGAATTTCTCTCACTTTTGGTCAAAGTTCTACATAAATCACTGCTCCTAAGTGATTCTGCCAGGATGACGTCATTATCATTTCTTTCCCACTGGGCTTTGGGATTCTTCTAAGAATCTCTTTTAGGTCAGCTAAGTACAAAGGACTATTTCTCAGACATCTTCCTCCTGCAAAGATTTACAGACCCAGAAATATTGGCAAATGCCAAAGTCATTTTTTGTCTTGCAGTCAATATTACTTTGGAGGTAAACAGAGGTTTAAGTTTCAACAATGGACTTAGAAATGGCAGTCTAGTAAGAGAAG
Source organism: Canis aureus (assembly GCF_053574225.1). Taxonomy (NCBI): domain Eukaryota; kingdom Metazoa; phylum Chordata; class Mammalia; order Carnivora; family Canidae; genus Canis; species Canis aureus. The sequence continues at coordinate 44,361,808 of NC_135636.1, read as the reverse complement.
GGGCCTATATCATGAGAGATTTCTTTAAGATCTTTTTTAGTTTAAAAAAAAAAAAGAAGAAAGGGAAAATAAAAAGATTAATATATCCCAAATCCTGGCAAGGCAAAGTGAATTTTTCTTCCAAGTCCTTCTGGTGAACTCCAGCATAAGAAGTTATACATTTGACTCTTGTAAACATTATTGTCTTTTTCTAAACTTTGAGTTACAATACCTTTGGGGGAGGGTTCAAAATGGCCTTAAAGGGAATAGAAAGACATCATCATTGAAATTCCAGTGGAAAAGTTTCCATTGAAAGGTATTTACTGGCTCCTTGAAGGGTTATATTCTATTCTGGTCCCTGAATTTATGAATATTTACTTAATATAGAATATATTTAATTGCTTTTCATAATTATAAGAGTAACTGTTGCTCTTTTGAAGTGGGAAAATTTAGGTAACAGAAAAGAGAGGAGGAAATGTTTACAATTCTACCTGCCTGTGGTTAAGCAAAATTAATACAGGTGTGACTCTGCAGACTTATGTTTGTTGGTTTAACAAAATATTCATTGATTTTCTGTGACGGGTGCTTTTATAGAGGATAGAAGGAAAGAGGTGACTACAAGATGCTGTCTTCAGGGAGCTTACATTCTGGAGACAAAGAAGTGCAAAAAAGTAAATATTTTGATATATGAAATAGAGGTAAGGAGTACTAAGTGCCATTAAAAAAGTAGTTCATGACATTAAAAGTGATGATGGCGTGGTGGAAGGGCAGTTTTCATCTCAGAAGGACTCTCTGAAGAGGGGACTTATTTCAAAACTTTTAAAGATCTAATTTAGTTGACAGAGCAAGAGAGCACAGGCAAGGGGAAGGGCAGAGGGAGAGGGAGAAGCAAGCTCCCCACTGGGCAGGGAGCCAGATGTGGGGCTGGATCCCAGGACCCTGGGTTCATTACCTGAGCAGAAGTCAGACACTTAACCGACTGAGCCAGCTAGGCACCCATGAAAGAGGGACATCTGAATAGAAACTAGGTACAGCTAAAGGGAAAGAAAGAATGCCTGCATCTGAGCACCACCCTTTACCATCACTGTGATCTTATCTAGGGGATTTCACTACACTGTCCCTCACTATCATGAACTACAGAATGAGACTTTTAAATCCTATCTTGTGTGGTTAGCATATATAAGGGTGTTTGTCAAACATTAAACTCAAGACATATGTCATACTTTTCATAGGAGTTGTTTACTGCACATGTACTATGTGCCAACTCAGGTACCGATTGCTTGATATCTATTATCCATGATCTCATTTATTCCTCATGATAACATCAGACTAGATACATATTTTTTTAAAGATTTATTTATTTATGATAGACATAGAGAGAGAGAGAGAGGCAGAGACACAGGAGGAGGGAGAAGCAGGCTCCATGCCGGGAGCCTGACATGGGACTCGATCCCGGATCTCCAGGATCGCTCCCTGGGCCAAAGACAGGCGCTAAACCGCTGCGCCACCCAGGGATCCCTAGATACATATATTTTTTTAAAGATTTATTTATTTGAGAGAGAGAGAGAGAGGAGAGAGAACATGTATGTGTATGCATATGTGTGCAGGAGGGAGAGGAAGAGGGAAGGGGAGAGAGAATCTTAAGCAGACTCTGCACTGAGTGCAGAGCCGGACACAGGGCTTGATCTCACGATCCTGAGATCACAACCTGAAACCAAGAGTCAGATTCTCATTGACTTCCCGCCCAGGTGCCCCTGGATAATATTTTTGTTTCCTATTTCAGGTAAGGAGAATAGGGTCTGAGGTATTTTGTGATTCGCTAACAAATAGTAACTTGGGAGCATGAACACAGGGTGTTGGGTTGCAAACAACCAACCTGTCCCAAGCACATTCTTGGTGCTCAATCTCAATTTTAGTCTTGATAAACTCTGACAGGGGAAATAGTGGACGCTTGTCTTCCATCCGGACCTTGGTAGAAACATCCACAGAGAAATTGCCCTATTTCCTTGATTGTATGTATCTGTTTCCTACTAAGATGTTCCTGGCTCATGGAATTCAAATTTAAAATAATCAGTCAGAGGCTACTGTACACCTATGGCAGGTGTTCTGCATCTGGTGGGAGATTTGAGATAATCCATTGGATTATGGTCAATGATTCAGAGACGTTTCCTCTTCTTCAGCCTTCCCATCTTGACTCAGAGAAGGAATTTCAGGCTTTTAGAAAAGGGAAGAAGAGAACTTCTGCTCTTTCTTCCTTGCCATATTTGGGGGGAACCACTTATCTGATTGGTGTGATTAGGAGAAACACTGGCCCCTTCTGAGCTGGTCAGCCTGGACCTTGGCGGGCGTATTCTCTTTTATGTGGACACATCTTCTAAGTAGAAGGCCAACCTGGGATGGACCCAGTCCAGATCTTAAGGCCTGCGCATCTTTGACCTCTTGGACTCCCTCCGGTGGGCAGAGTGCATGTCAGAACTAGGACTTGACCCTGACACTGGCCCTAGAAGTCTCACTTCAAAGCCCAAGAAACTCTATTGTTTAACTAGGGTACATTTGGTAGAGAAAGAACAGACCAACCCTCCTCCTTTCGTTATTAATTTGGTTGTTTTATCCAACATGCTTATTCTTTTTTTTTTATCGTTATCCATTGGCTCAGATTGGTCAGTTTTCTTTAGAAACAAGGGGTGGAGACATAACAGAGACATTCCAGGAAAGTATCTTTCCTAGGATCACAGGCGAGATATTTGATTAGAGATGCTGATCTTTGAGATCCATCCAGCACAGAGAATTATATAATACAAGGGACATCCAAAGAATATTCTAGAACACAAGTTGGCAAATGATATACCACAGGCCAAATGTAGCCTACCACTTGTTTTTTAAATAAAACTTTTTTTGGAACACAGCCACACCCATTTGTTTTCATGTTGTCCAAGGGCTGATTTCTCAAAACAATGTCAGCATTGAGTAGTTTTGATAGAGACTATGTGGCCTATAGTGTCCCAAATATTTACTAACTTTTTTTTTTTTTTTTTTTTTACAGAAAAAGTCTTCTGACTTTTTGTAACCTCTTGTTACAGGTTTTCAGTACTTTTCAAACTTCAAGATGCAAATAAGTTACTTGAGGATCTCGTTACTAGGTCTGGGGTGGGGATCACATGATTATATTTCTTTTCTTTCTTTTTTTTTTTAACATTTATGTATTTATTTGGGAGAGAGAGCAAGAGAGTGAGAGCATATGAGAGTGGGGGCAGGAGGAGAAAAGGGAAAGGGAGAGAGAAACCTAAGAAGACCCTGTGATGAGCATGAAGCCTGACACAGGGCTCCATCTCATGATGCTGAGATCACAACCTGAGAATAAATACCTGGGCCGAACCAAGAGTTGGATGCTCAACAGAGTATGCCACGTAGATGCCCCAAGACTACATATATATTTTTTTTTTCCAAGACTATATTTCTAAACAAATTCCCAGGTCACGTCAATGCTGCTGGTCCTTGGGTCACCTTTTTAAGTAGCAAGGTTCTAGAACAGTACTGTCCAGAAGCGCTTTCTGCAATAATGGTCATGTTCTGCAGCCTCACCGTTCCTTATGGTAGTCACTAGTCATATGTGCCTATTGAACTCGTGAAAAGTGAATAGTGCAACAGAGAAACGGAGTACTTAATTTGTTTAATTTCTATTATTTTAGATTTGAATAGTCACATATAGCTGGTGGCTATCTTATCGGACACCATAGTTCTAGAGAATAAATTGTCAATTTGCCTTTGCCTGCTTGTTTGTAAGGGAAAAAAACCCAAACCATGCATAGCTGGCTGAGACTTTCTTCCTCCTTAAAAAAAAAAAAAAAAAAAAAAAAGGTATTAGCATTACAGACAAGTTTAGAGGATATTAAGTCTTGGCTTACTCACGGGGGAGGGGGGCTCAGAGATACTGCAATCTGGCCTGAGTATAATAAACCCCTTTGTTACATTTAAATACCATCATACTATCTTATATACAGCAAAGCATCGGGATGTTTTATAGTAACAATGCAGCAGCACGAAAACCCCAGACAACTCTAAAAAGGCGCTAATTATTATTATTAGTGTTTTGCGCTAACAATAAATGTCAAATGGAACCCTGAAAACAAATAACTACCTGTCACCAAGTGAATGAAAGGCAATTTTAGTAAAGTGAATTAAAACCCCAAACATCACCAAGCCCAACCGGTGAGCAATGCCAAGGCAGCTTTAGCAGACGCCTTGGCGAATGCCTTTCCCCGGAGCTGCAGGGATAGGATGTCCTTGGGCCCAGCACTGGGGGCCAGGACACCTGGGAAGGGCAGGTGGGCAGAGCTGAGAGGAGGGGACGAGAGCCTCTTCCGGAGCAGGCCCTCAGACCTGGCAAATGGAAATTGGAGACCATTAAGAAGGGGGGAATCTTTATTTATTGGCCAGGCTGCAGCCTGCTTGAGCGTTATCAGTGAAAAATTAAAGTTGGACCGCAGCGTGCAGATTTGTTTTCATGACATATTTCCCTTAGATTTTTCAAAGTGCATTCTGGGTGTCTCCCAAAGACTATTTTTTAAAAATAAATCGCACATTTTATTTTTTCAAACTTCATTTATCTTTGATATCTGATTGACATATTCAGGACAGTCTAATCCTTTCTGCTGAAGTGAGCTATGACAGTAGCTGCTGTAGCAATCAACATCACAGAGCCCTCCCCAGGAACAGGGGCTGTGGCTCCCCAGCTGCCGGGGAGAGGATCTGGCGGGTTCTCTCTAGATGGCTATGCAGGTGGTGGGATCCGTCCCTCGGGTGGGCAGACAGATGAGGCTTAGAGGCTTGAATCAGCTCTCCCTAATTACTGCAGAATCATCAGAGAAACTGGGAGCCTCATGAAAGAGGCAGGAGGCTGGGGCTTGTCTCTCTAATTTTCTTACTTTGCTATAAGCCACTGGGGAAGTTGGAGATGCTTAGCCTCATTACCATGAGCAGCTGAGATTCTACTACCTGGTCTAAGACCCACTTCTCTCTCTCTCACCTTCCTTTCTCTCCTGACCTTTCCTTTCTCTTTCTCTCTTCTCCATGTTTGACTTGATAATATAGCCACGCAGTTGTTCCAAACTCAAAATTAAGTCATTCAGAGCCAAAAAGCTTCCTCCCATCCTACCTCTTGGCCTTTCTGCAAGCCTTCTCTCAAATCTCTCCTTCACTGGATATGTTTTCCTACACAAATAAATGCACACACACCCAAGTAGGAGCACATGCACATGCTCTTTTTCGCTTCATTTCTACACGCATGGTAATACAGGACACACATCGTTTCCCACCTTGCTTTTTTTTTTTTTATCCTAAAATCTATCTTGGAAATGATTCCATATCAGTTAATAAAGAACTAGCTCTTTAAAAATAGAAAACAAATGCAATACACTCCAATATATGGCTCTAGCATAAAATATTCATTAAGTTTTCCGAACCTGGAGGCATTTAGGGAATTTCCAAACTTTTGCTCTTACCAACCACCCTGCAGTAAATAACCTTGAATGCATGTCATTCTACACACATGGGAGGATGTCGGTAGAATAAATACCTAGAAGTGGGCTGGCTGGGGCAAAGGGTAAGTGCATTTGTAATTTTGATAAATATTGCCAAATTGTCCTCTATAGAGGTTGTGGGATTTACATTGCCATCCGTCATAAATGAGAGAGGGTTTTATCAAACTTTGTGATGTTTGCAAACTGGGAAAGGAAAAATGGTCTCTTGGTTAAATTTTAATTCACATTCTTCTTGAGTCAGGTATGAAGTATCTTGTAATATAAATTTTTATAAAATATATTTATTCTGTAAATTGTTTATGCATGGTCTGTGACTCTTCCATTCATCTTTTCCAATGGAAAGATTTTACATATGGAGAAAAGGAGCTCTTAGTCCATTTAATGAGTCATGTTTGTTCTCTGCAGTAAAAGATGTGGGTTATTTTTTTAGTTAGAGAGAAAACAATTTTCATCATTTTTTGGATGAATCATTTAAAAATTTAAATTAAATTAATTAACATATCATGTATTATTGGTTTCAGACGTAGAGGTCGGCAACTCCTCAGTCTTACATAACACCCAGTGCTCATTCCATCATGTGCCCTCCTTAATGCCCACCACCCAGTCGCCCTGTCCCCCTTCCCCTCTCCCCTCCAGCAACCCTCAGTTTGTTTCCTATGACTAAGAGTCTCTTACGGTTTGTCTCCCTTTCTGATTTCATCTTGTTTTATTTTTTCCCTCCATTCCCCTATGATCCTGTTTTTGTTTCTTAAATTCCACATGAGTGAGATCCTACAATAATTATCTTAGAGAAAATGATTATTTGATGTGTATTTATCCATTAGTTAAAAACACATCAACTGAAGACCTACCTTGCACCAGTTTCTGTGCTGGGTCCTTTGCTGCCTATTCTAATGGGAGAGACAGGCAATTAAGCAGGCAAGGACAACCTTCGGGGGTGAGCAGGATGTAGAGCATAGGAGTGCTAAGGCAGGGCAACTACCTGCACCGAGGGGTGGAGAGTATCCGGAAGGAGCTGATTTAGAAGCGGACACTGAAAGGCAAGCAACAGAAGATTGGGCCAGAAGAAGAAGGGCTGGGGGTGGGGAGGATGAGGGATGCATTAGGTCAAGAAATGACTTGTGTGAAGGAGGAAAAAAAAAGTGTGTGTGTGTGTGTGTGTGTGTGTGTGTCAAGGAAGTGATAAGAATTCAGTGTGATGGAAGCAGAGATCAAAGAAAAGAGGGAGCAGACATTGCCTTGATGGGGGGCAAAATTATGGGTATTTTGAGGGTCAGGACCCATATTCACTCACACTGATGCTAGGCAAGTGCTGGAAACATTGATGAACAAGACACACAAGTCCCTTCCTTCATGGAGGTTACGTTTTAAATGAGATGTCGGGGCGGGGGGGGTGGAGTGCGGTAGAGATAACAAATACATGAACAAATAAAGAATAATCTTGATGTTTAGTGCAATGGAAGAAATACATGGGGCGATTTTGGCAAATCATAGCAGGGTGTCCTCCAGATGGGGTGTCAGGGCAGGCGTCTCTGAGTTGGTGGCACTCAAGCTAGGACAGGCTAAATGAGAGGATGCGAGGATGTAGAAAGCAGAGCAGAAAAGCTCGTTTCCCTTGTCTGTGGGGGATACTATCCAAGACTCCCATTGATCCCTGAAACCATGGACAGTACTAAACTCTCTATACACAATGTGTTTTCCTATACATAAGTGCCTATGATATGAGTAAGTTTAATTTATAAACTGAGCATAGTAAGAGATAAACAACAGTAACTAATGATTATAAAATAGAACAAGTATAGTATGCTGTAATAAAAGTTATATGAATATAGTCTCTCTCTCTCTCAAAATATCTTACTATATGGTACTCACCCTTCTTTTTGTGATGATGTAGGATGGTACAAAGCCTACGTGATGAGATGGAGTGAGCTGAATGACCTAGGCGTTGTGATACAGCATCAGGCGACTATTGACCTTCTGATGCTTTGTGGGCCATCCAGTCTCTGTCCCAACTGTGCTCGCTTCAGCAGCACATATACCAACAACTCAGCTCTGCTGTTTTAAGGCCAGAGTGGCCATAGACCATATGTAAACCAAAGGGGAGTGACTGTGTTTCAATAAAACTTTATTTATGAACCTTGAATTTAACTTGCATGTGATTTTATGTATCACGATATATTATTCTGGGTTTTCTTTTTTATTAAACATGAAAAATATAAACGGTCTTCTTAGCTCATAGGCTGAACGAAAGCAGACAGGGGTGGGGGTGGGGGGCTGCCAAATTGGCCCATAGGCCGTGGTTGGCTGACTACTGCCTTAATCTGAAAGCAACATGGGTGGAATAAAATGTTTCACCCTAGTAGTCACTGATTCACTACTGAAGGGAGAAAGAGGCAAGCGGAGGGGTGGGAGAGAGAGACAGGAAGGAGAGAGAAAGTGAGGAAAAAAATATGCAAATTGCATTAATTTTTAACTTGGACAACTTTAGATAACTCTTGGTACGACTTGCCAAGATAACAATTTAACAATATGTTTGAAACTCGTTAATAATGTGTCTCCCTTTCTTAAGAAAATCCACTTTGAGAAATGTATCCAGATCAAACGAGCAAATAAATGCACAAAGATATATGGGCAAGGATGCTCTTATATTATTATTTACAATAAAAAATTTACAACCTTAACCATGTAGCAAATAGTGGGCTGGTTAGATAATATCGCAATGGGAAATCGCGCATCTATTAAACATGATTATGTAAATGTTTACCTATTGACACATAAAGGCACTGATGATATATGAAGGACAAACTGCAGGTCACAAACTATTAGGTTTCCGGTGAGGCCACTTTTGCAACACACGTAGTTGTGTGTATATACACACAAGGGAACACCAGAAAGCTGCCTAACAAAATATTTATATTGGTTGCTCCTGGATGAAAAGATTATGGGGTTTTATACATTTTTCTATATTTGCTAAAATTTATATTATTAGAAGATGTTGCTCTTATCGGCACAAAAATGTAGATTGTAAAAATAGGATAGGCAAAGATAATTTGGGAGGCTCTCAGCTTTGTGCCATGTGTAAAAGATTTCATCTAAAAATATCTTAAAAATACAACTCCCTTCAGATTCTTTGAGTGTCTGGATGCTTTCTTCCATCTTCTCCTAAGCTACATATTGAATATGTGTTTTCTTCTTGTTGGATGGTTAAATTCATAACCTGCACCCGCCCCGCCCCCCCAAGCCTGTTCCAGTAACCTGCCATCTGTCTTCTTTCTGACCTGTTGAGAACTCACAAAAACATTAGTTCTCTCGAAAGCATGGCACTTGGGAACAACGTAGAGGGAGACATGGAATTTTTATTGCTTTTCTTCTGTTTTCCTTTCTCTGGGTCCTACTTTTTCTCCCTGCCTGTGCACCAGTGGGGCCGGTATGCGTACTTGCTCCCACACTCTGTCGCCTCTAGAGCCATGCTCTCGCTATGACAGTGACAGCAGCCATCCTGGTTGTGATTTATCTTCGCAAGTTGCCAAATCGCTCTTGGTTGCATGTCTGTGCTTGGTGAATAATGAGAAAGACCTACCATCCATCTAAGGACAAAACAATGTGAGCAGTTACATTTAAATTTAGCCATTCTCCCCCCACAGCCCCCCCCCCACCAGCTTATTTCTTCTTTTCTGATCGAAAAGGGCCCATTTAAGGGCCTTTGTGGTAAATACCCAAATAATAGTGTCACAAAGGCGGAAGATCATTTTTCACCAGCGTCAACGATCGCTGTGGATAGGCTGCCATCCTGAAGTTGCAAACTCTGCTCAAAGTCTGGTCCCTTAATAGCAATTGCTCTGGACCTTCAGAGGGGACTCATTTCAATGTCAACTACTGAAGCTCAGGTTATTGCACCGGCAATGCTGTTGGTAAATTGCAGGAAGACACAACCTCTGTGTAAGGCAACATTTGGGATCTGGGTATGTCTCCCTGACAAACAATCAGGGAAGGATGAAACACATAATCTCCACCTGATATGACAGCAGTGATGTGTGGGGGAGAGGGAAATCTGGGGACGAGAGGACCGGAGTTTGAATCTTTGCTCAGCCACTTATTGTCTGGCTGTTTGACTTGAGCAAATTATGTCTTCTCTGCATCTGCTCCTTCATCTATGAAATGGATTATTCACACCTATTTGCAGGGATGTTAGGTGGGTGTGGCAGATTGTGTTTCCCAAAGACGGCAGTGCGAATATCTCCGGTGCTACGATTTCTAGAAGGCACCCACTGCCTTATCCAGAAGGAGAGTCTAATTTTTCTTCCTTTGAGTCTGGGCAGACTTGTGACTCGTAACCAACAGAATGTGGTGGGAGTGAAGCTGTGTGCCTTTTGACCATAGGGCGCAAACAGTGTTGTGGCTTCTGTCTTGTGAGATGAGGCATTCACCTGACCCTACGGAAGAAGTGCAAATACCCTGGGGCTGCCATGCTGTGAGGCAGCCCAAGCAGCCGTGTGGAGAAGCCAACGTGAGGTTGTTACAATCAATAAATCCAGCTGAAGTCCCACCAACACCCAGCATTAACCATCAGCCACACGAGAGAAGCCACTCCAGATCATTTCAGCTCCCAATCGCCAGTTAACCTGAGTGTCCCAGTCTTCTCAGTAGATGCCCCCGACACGGTGAAGCAGAGGCTGGTCATCCTTTGTGCTCTGTCCAGCTTCCTCACCCACACTATCTGAGAACAAAGGAAAACAATTGCCTTATGCCACTAAATTTGGGGTGATTTGCTATGTAGCAATAGCAACAGGAAAAGGATGCTCAGGAAACAAAATCCTATAGAGCAAGTAGCACATAGTAGGACTCTTAATGAGTGGCAATTCTAATTATTTACATCATTTTCTTCTCTAAATTAGACTTCAGGTATGACAGGAGGTGGTAAAATAGCCACACGGGGACCTCCACCTCTAGGCGATGGGAGGGAATGAATCTGTCCAGCTTTCATGCATTCATGCACACACGTCAGTGGTATCCAGATGTTTACTGGATAGTAACATGCCAGGCATGCCGCTGGGTGCCCGGCAATGGTGACAACAGAGACATGGACTGTCCCCACAAGGAGTCCGGGTGGGCAGAAAGATAAATGAATGAATAAATGAGTAAGAAAATGGCAAAGCTGTGAAGAAGCAAAGTAGGATCATGTATTAGGGGCTGGGGAGATGACACGAAGCTGCTTACCCTACCCACTGGTAGGCATAGGGAGTTCCAGGAAGCTTAAGAGAACTGCTGATTTCCACGCCTCATGTTTGCAAGTTCTGACTCCCTGGGTCTCAGGCAATGGTCCCAGAAGCTCTTTGAAGCTGGGGACACCCCCGCCCCCTGCATGGTCACGGCTGTACTCTGCGGCCCAGTGCAGGTTTCGTTCCTGGACTAGACATTCGTTTCAATAGTTGCAAATGTATGGAGTACTCTGCAAGAATCCTCAGAAATTCCATGTGAAGAAATCCAGGGATACTGTGTCACATACCAAATCTACATGCTTATAACATATAATTGATCCATAGAGTATTAAATATAGAGAACCACTTAGGTAATATTAACGCCTTGGATTTTGACTCCTGGACTGTAACTCCTTGAATTTTATAGCAGACACGTTTTTGTGTCAGCTAAAAATATTGTCATTAAACAATAGTAAACGCATAAAATTTCACATGAAGTATGATGTCACAAGCACAAATAAAGTTCCTTTTAGCATCTCCCTTGCTGTGATGCCTCCCCGCTTTGTGTGGTAACCTCTATATCAATTCGCTTTTTCTTCGACTTTCTAAGGATTTTCATGGACATGTATGTGCCTGTGGAACCTACAAAATACCGTTGTGTTTTTAGAAAGTTTTGATTATTAGAAAGGTGAGTCGTGTTACTGCAACTTGCTCTTTTTTTTTAATTTTTATTTATTTATGATAGTCAGAGAGAGAGAGAGAGAGAGAGAGAGAGGCAGAGACACAGGCAGAGGGAGAAGCAGGCTCCATGCACTGGGAGCCCGACGTGGGATTCGATCCCGGGTCTCCAGGATCATGCCCTGGGCCAAAGGCAGGTGCTAAACCGCTGCGCCACCCAGGGATCCCAAATTGCTCTTTTAAAAAGATTTATCTATTTAAGCAGAGGAGAGGTAGAAGTAGAGGGAGAGAATCCTCAAGTAGACTTCCTCACTGAGCATGGAGCCTGATGTGGGGCTCAATCTCATGACCCTGAGATCATGACTTGAGCCAAAATGAAGAGTTGGATGGTTAACCAACTGAACCACCCAGATGCTCCTGTAACTTGCTTTTTTTCCTCTCAAAAATATGTCTTAAGGACTTGTTTATGTAGGGCCATAGAGATCCTTCTTGTTTTTTTTTTTTTTTATCACAGCACCCCATTTCATTCTTTCATGCTTTATTTCACCATCTCCTCTGTGATGGACAATAACCTTCCAGTTATTGCACCTTCCCGAAGGAATGCACATGTCCCCTTGTGTCCTGGTGTGAAGGGTTCTCTAGGCCACAGCAGAGGAGCAAATGGCTTAGTCAAGATCATCAGTGGCCAAGTCAAGTCAATGGCACATAGATTTTGTATTTTTATTTTAATTTTTTAAAAAAAGATTTAGTTTATTTATGAGAGACACAGAGAGAGAGGGAGAGACAAAGGCAGAGGGAGAAGCAGGCTTCCTGCGGGGAGCCCGATGTGGAACTTGATCCCGGGACTACGGGATCACACCCTGAGCCAAAGGCAGGTGCTCAACCACTGAGCACCCAGGCGTCCCATTATATTTTTATTGGCATTCTATCTAGTGGTTGAAAGATGACTTATTTCTCCATATTTTGCCATCAGTTAATTTTTAAATCAAGTATTAATTGAATGGATGATTGGCATTCCAGAAAGTCCAAAGCGTATAACATGTGTTACTATGTTATATTATATTAAAATGTACAGTGTGGTGTTTAAATGTAGATGGCCCTTGTTCTGGGTTGGCTTGTCCCTTTTCTCCAATAACCTGAGGGACAGGGGTGGACAAACAGAATCCTTGCCTCCTGGATAGAAATACTTCAGGAAGCCAGAAGGACACCAAGAAGTAGATGTGTTGGTTTGGAGGCTGCTGTCCTGCACGCCTGAGAGCAGGGAGGGGGTGGAAGGAGAGGCATGGTACAGAAAATCATGACACACATGCAGAATTGTTTCCTAATAAAAAAAAAAATCTCTCAAAGTTTTCCACGAGGCCCTGTCAGCAGCTCTTCAAGCAGCATGGCTTATTTTAAATTTTATTTAAATCAACAAATTGCACACACTTGAACACGGAAACAGAATACAAGGAAAACACAAGCTGCCCTAACAGAGCAATGTCTAATAAACATTATGCTACTCAGAGATATTTGCTGTTTAATCACCCCACAAAAGGACGCATTCAGCCAAAAGATGTCAGATAGCATCTTGCTAAAGGCAATGGTGCCAGCTTTCCTGGCTTCTGAGTTCATGAAGCTAATTTTTTTTCTCTCCTCCCCATTTGCCTTTTCTTTTAATACCAAGATCTGAGAGGCTCTCTCTCTTGGACCATTCAGAGGATAACGCATTTGTGCTTTGAGTAATAATAATAATATCCATTTATTCAATAGTTTCTTTTTCAAAAAAAAATCTAAGTTCTCCCTACACTCACAATGGGGTTCAAACTCACGATCCCAAAATCAAGGGTCACATGATTTACTGAGTGGGCCAGGAGCCCCTGATCAATAGTTTCTTTGTCAGGACTGGCTATATACTTTGTGGGGCCTGTTGGGGATGAAAATGTGGAGCCCCTTGTTCAAAAATTATAGGAATTTCAACAATAAAAACAGAGCATTAAGCCAAGCATGTGGTGTTTCTGACTGTAGGCCTGGTACAGTTGCCCAAGTTGGGCACCTAGGAAGCCAGCCTTGATTTGTGGCTATCTGGGGGAAGATCTGAGTTCTCCCCTGCTCTGCTCCATGAAAAGGCAATATGACTGGATCAATGAAACCCCATGAGATTGACAGTGGTTGGCCCTGGAAGGTTTTCTAAGGATGGACCAGCTAACTGCTCAGCTTTTATTTTGCTGGCTGGTATGCAGGCTGAGGGATAAGTTACTAGGGGAAAAAGGAAATATTTGAAAGTCAGGGTTGGGAATTATATAGGCCAGAAGGAAAAAAGGAGGAAAACTAAAAGACACTGGTGCCCAGAGTAGAATTTAAGGAAAGAACAGATTTGAAAAGTGATTTTTAAAAATGACTCTTTGCAAACAAATAATCCACTTAAGAAATGGGCAGAAGACATGAATAGACATTTTTTCCAAAGAAGACATCCAGATGGCTAACAGACACATGAAAAGATGCTCAACATCACTCATAATCAGGGAAATACAAATGAAAACCACGATGAGATCCCACCTCACACCTGTCAGAATGGCTAAAATTGACAAGACAGGAAACAACAGGTATTGGTGAGGATGTAGAGAAAGGCCATCCCCCTCACACTGTTGGTGGGAACACGAATGGACACAGCCACTCTGGAAAACAGTGTGGAGGTTCCTCAAAAAGTTAAAAATAGAGCTACCCTATGACCTAGCAATTGCACTATTAGGTATTTATCCAAAGGATACAAAAATACTGATTCAAAGGGGCACATGCATCCTGCTGTTTTATAGCAGCTTTATCAACAAAGCCAAATTATGGAAAAAAACCAAATGTCCATCAACTGATGAAGGTTAAAGAAGAAGTGGTATACAAATACAATGGAATATTTCTCTGCCTTCAAAAAGAATGAAATCTTGTTATTTGCAATGAGCTAGAGTATATTATGCTAAGCAAAATAAGTCAGCCAGAGAAAGACAAATACCACATGATTTCACTCATGTGTAATTTAAGAAACAAAACAGATGAACATAGGGGAAAGGGGGGCAAGAGAGAAGGAGGCAAACCATAAGAGACTATAGAGAACAAAGTGTGGGTTGCTGGAGGGGAAGGGGTTGGGGGGATGGGGCAGCTGGGTGATGGGCATTCAGGAGGGCACTTGTGATGAGCACCGGGTGTTATATTTAAGTGATGAATCACTGAATTCTACTCCTGAAATCAATATTACACTATATGTTAACTGGAATTGAAATAAAAACTTAAAATACATAAATAAATGAAATAAAATAAAATAAAGTGATGTTTTGCTACATGGTATGTGATGTATATCCTTTTCCTTTTTTTCCCTAAAAACTCTTCAGCAAAAACTACTTAGTCGCTAAAGCAACGAGAAAGAATGTGGTGAGATGCTATATAAGGGCTTAAAGTGGGTAAAAGGGAAGATCTGAGGCCACCCATGAGATTATCACTTTGTGTCCCACATAAATTAATTCTCCCAACAAAGCAATAATAACTTCATTACAGAACTTCATGTGCCCATTTTCTATTAAGTGGTCAGCTTTTTGAAAAATACTGATTTATAGGAGTTCTTATTAAGGAAACTAGTCCTTCATCATATGAGTTACAACTATGTTTCCCATTTGCCTCTTAGTTTTGTTTTCGGTATCGTTCTCCCCCACGCAAATTCTTTATAAATATTTGTATTAGCTTGCTAGGGCTGATATAATAAATGACCACAACGGGGTGACTTAAAACAACAAAATTTATTCTCTTACAGTTCTGGAGGGTAGAGGTTCCAAATCAAGGTGGTGGGCAGGGTCATGTTTTCCCCAAAGGCTCTTGGGAAAATCCTGTCTTCTTCCAGCTTCCGGTGATTACCAGTAATTCTTAGTGAACCTTGGCTGTGATAGCATCTCCAGGGTCTGCCTTTGTCTTCACATGGCCTTCTTCCCTGAGCATCTGGGCATCCAAATTTCCTTCCTGTTGCAAAGACATTAGTCATTAAGGCCCATCTTAATGTATTATAACCTCATCTTAACAGGATTACATTGGATAAGACCAAGAGTTTTTTTTCATCCTGCAACAATGAAAAACCTTCTTCCATATTTTCTAGAAAATAATAGGTTCCATTAAGAAGTTGCATTTAAATGCTTGAACATCTGGTATAAGTTTTAGTGGAGTGAGGAAGGATTTTTTTTTTCAAATGGCTATTCAGATGTCTTCATAATACATATTGAATAATGAATCTTTTCCAAACTTATTTCAGGGTCACTCTTGTACATAATAAATGTCCATATTTATTTGTGCCTATTTTCTAACCTTATTCTATTCCATTGATGTATTTATTCTGCATCAGAACCACCATGGTTTTGCCATCATAGTGTTTTTTTTTTTTTTGCCAACGTAGTGTTAGAATACAATGCAGAATTTCCCTGACTCTTCTTATTTATATATTTTTTATTGAACTTTAGAATTAGATCTTCCAGCTCAAGAAAAGTGATAGCATTTCTACTGAAATCATGTTAAATATATAGATTTAAAAATCATGCCAATATCCATTTTTTAAAAGTCTTCTTCTAACTCCCTTAGAAGCAATTTAAAGTCATCTTCTTCAAAGTCTGTCCCATAGCTTTTTAAGTTTAATGCTAGAAGGGATTATCTATCAAGAAAGGATATTGACTTCTATCAAAAGCCTTTCAGCATCTATGGTGACACATTTTTCTTTTGATCTAATAATATAGGTTTTCCTAATGCCGAATTGTTCCTGAATGTTAAGAAGTTGGGAAGTAAATTCTTCCTACACTTACTAGCTTTGCCTCCTTGTAAAAATTCCTTTATCTTATGGAGAGAGTTTTCTGTAAACTGGGAATGGTTGTAGTGCTGCCATTTTTGCCTTCTCGGATTCCATCTCCTTCTTTGTGAAACTGCAAAGGGATCATTTTCCTTTGGTGAGTCAGTCTTCCCCACTCTCCATGCATATGGTATGAGAGGGGCTGGCTCCTTCACCAGGTCCAGGGATGGACACATAGCCCAGGAACTTCCCCCACCCAGTGACATTGATTTGTTTAAGGATGACACAAGCTGGGCCAACAAGAAGCAGCTCTGGACTATTTTGGGACCTAACTGCTTTTGTTGAACTTCTAGGGTATGAACATGTTCATGGCTATATTGTCAACACGTGGCAAAGGCCCTGAGAAACAGAGGAAGTAAAAGCTGAGAACAAATGAGACAGTGATAGCAAGAGATTTGATGAAATGCTTTGAATACTTGGAACAAACACTCCTAATCACTGCGTGAGTATTGACTTGAAAAGAAGAAGAAGGAAGAGGAGGAGGAGGGGGAGAGAAAGAGAGTAGGAGGAAGGGAGAGGGAGAGACAGGAGGGGGACGATGGGGAATAATAACAACAATAATAACAACTAATAACAACAATAACAATAAAACAACAACAACAACAACAATAATAATAAAACAGCAGGAGTTTAACACTAACATTTACTGAATACTTACTATGGACCAGATATCATGAGCACTTTTCATGCACTGACTTGAAAAAATCTTCATAATAATCCAATGAGGGAGATGTTCTTAGTCTTCCATTTTCCAATGAGAAAACAGAGGTCCAAAGAGTATTGATAACTTGCTCAATGTCACAGGGCTAGTTAGTATGGAGTCAGGATTCAAACCCGGACTGTCTTGCTTCAACATCTAAATACAAACAATATCTGATTTATGATAGTTTGACTAACAATTTCTCAACTTTACAATGATGTGAAAGGGATACGCATTCAGCAGAAACCATTTTTGGAATTTTGATTTTTGGATCTTTCCCTGGGCTAGTGATATGCAGTCTAGTCTGCTCCTCTCCCATGATGCTGGGCAGAAGCTCCCAGTCAGCCCCATGGTCACCAGGGTCAACAACCATCCTAGACCCTTACAGCCATCTGTCTCTCTCTCTTTTAGTACAGTACTCAGTACATTACATGACATATTCCACACTTTAATTAGGATTTAGTAGGATTTGTGTTAGATGATTTTGCACAACTGTAGGTTCAAGTATGCGTTCCCAGCGCATTAAGACAGGCTGGGGGAAGCTATGATGGATGGTAGGTTAAATGTAGTAAATGCATTTGTGACTTACTACATTTTCAAGTTACGATGGGTTTATCAGGAGGTAACCCCATCAGATGCTGAGGAAGATCTATACTTGTGCTAATAAAAGAGCTTCCTGTTCAAAATCTGTTTGAGAAGTGTTTCTGTCCTCTGCCATAAAAACAACGTAATTTAAACTCCATCATCATAATACCTACTTTGAAAAGTTGTTAAGAGTCTTAACCAAGTTTGTATCTGTCAATTTACTTGGTCAGTACCTGGCACGTAACAAGTCTCCAACTATTAGATGCTGCTGTCGCAGTGAGTCATGGAGTCTCACGGCCCAACCTTCTCAAAGAATCACAGAGAAGTAAAGACTAGCCTTTTAGAAATGATTTATATTATTAGTCTTGCCTGAAATTGCTGGAAATGCAAACTCACATTCTTAGAAGGGCCAGGCTCAGGGTGTCTTTTGATCTTTAATGCTACTGACATTTTGGGACAAGCAATCCTCAGTTGCGGGGCTGAGTTGTACATTGTAGGATGTTTAATAGCATCCCCGGCCTCTACCCACTAGATGTCAGTAGCACCCCCCACAGCCCTGTATGACAATCAAAAATATCTCCAGATACTGCCAGATGTACCCCCGCAGGCTGAAATCACCCCCAGGTTGAAACTACTGGTGTAACTGGCTGAAGGTTACCCTTAGACTCTGTGAGCCGTGGTGTCTGTTTCATACACAAGGCAATGCTCCTTCTAAGGGGGCAGCTCCACTATTCAGCTCCACTGGTTGTTGCTGAGGAAGACTATGGACTCATTATTGGCAGATCATCCAAAATATCTAGTTTGGGAATTTTTTAGTCTACTTTTACATATTTGATTAGAGTTTTAAATATTTCTCTGCAGGGCCTTAGTTCCTCTTATTGGAGAAGGATTTTAGAAATCAAGGTTTGGGTGCTTGAAAGATACAAAGTACCTAAAGTGGCATAAAAAGAATTAGAAAATCAGAATAACCCTAAATCTATTAAAGAATTTGATTTTCTAACTAAAATTCTTCTCAGAAGATCAATTCCAGGCCCAGACAGTTTCACTCAAAAATCCTATACAATATTTTGAGAATAAATGCTACTAACATTAAACATGTTCAAAAAATAGAGAAGAGAACATTTCCACCTCATTGAAGATGCCAATGCCATAATACCAAGAGTGGACAGATTTGTAACAAGAGAAAATGACCCTACAGATTAATACCTCATGAACATAAACACAAAAATTCTTAACAAATATTTTAAATGGAATCCATTGTTATATATAAAAGAAGTAAAACATCATGACCAAGTGGTGCTTAATCCCAGGAAAGCAAGGTTGGGTTACTATTTGAACATTAATCAATATAATTCACCAGATAACAGAATAAAGGGGGAAAAATACTACCAGCCAGCCAGATACAAAAACATTATTTGATTAAAATCAATATCTATTCATGATAAAAGTTTCCACCAAAATAGCAATAGAAAGAACTTTCTCAACCTGAAAAGGGGCACCAAAGAACAACCCAAAACTTTCACCATTCCTGCTTGATGCAGAAGGGCTGAATACGTTCCTCCTAAGATCAATGATATAACAATGATTTCTGATCCACCACTTCTGCTCAAATTGTCCTGGCATCCTAGATATTACAAGTCAAGGAAAAGTAATAAAAGGCTTTCCTAGGAAGACAGTTTTTGAACTATGTTTGTTTATAGATGGTATGATCACAAACACAGGAAATTCTAAGAACTTTACAAAAAAATCTACTAGAACTAATTGATGAATTTATCAATGTCACAGGCAACAAGATTAATATTCAAAAACCAGTTGCATTTCTAGATACTATCAACACAGAATTGGTAAATAATATTCAAACATATAACTTATAATAGCATCAAAACCCATGAAGTACCTAGAAATATATTTAACACAATATTTGCGAGGACTGTATGCTGAAAATAGAAAATATTGCAGATGTGATATTAAAAAAGGCCTAAATAAATGGAAAGGTATACGTGATCATGGATTAGATGACTCAATATCATTAAGAAGTTAGTTCTCCCTAAAATGGTCTAAAGATTCAACGCAATCCCATTCAAAATCCCACCAGTCTTTTGTAGAAATTGACAGTATGATTTTAAAATCTATATGGGCATATGAACAACAGCTTAAAATAAAGTGGCTGACCACAAGTATTGATAAGGATCTGGAACAACTGAAACTCTCAAATTTTAATGCTAGGAATTTAAAATGGTACAACCGCTTTGGAGAACTTCTTGGCAATTTCTCATAAAGTTAAATATATACTTAGCATGCACCCTAGCAATTCCACTTTCAAGAGTTCACCTAAAAGAGATGAAAGTATACATCCACACAAAGTTGTATGTACACATATTCATACCACCTCTACTCACAATAACCTACAAACTGGGAACAGCCCTAATGCCTATCTATAAATGAATGGATAAAAAATAGTGGTATATCCATGTAACGAATAAGTCCACACCACTCAGTAATAAAAAGGGAGAAACTTGTGAGACATGGATGGATCTCAAAAACATTATGCTAAGCAAAAAATTCAGATACTAAAAAAGCAAAACCACACACACACACATTGAATAATTCCATTAAATTAAGTTCCAGTACAGGCAAAATTATAGTGACAGAAGAAGATCAGTGCTTGTCTGGGGTTGTAGAAAGAGCTCTGAGAATTAACTATAAAGAGGCATCAGGAATTTCTTGGTGTAATGAAATTGTTCTATGCCTTTACTGCTGTGACGGGTGTGAAGGCATATATGTTCTTGAAAACTCATCAAACTACACTGAAATAGGAGCTTTTTACTGTATGTATATTCTATCTCAATAAAGTTGATGTAGGGGGAGAAAGTGCTTTGCAGAGAAGACAACTTGCTTGGATTCATCCTTCATGTTTTCTCTTGGCACATGATAGTTAGCTGCTTGAAAGAAAATGCCCAAGAAAAAGATGTTCCGTTAAGATACAACCACATATTGAGAGAATATACAGAACTTGGGAGTTGCCTACACAAGTGGACACCAGTATGACACGAAAAGTTATTTCAGTTACAATGTCACAAATGTCAACTTAATGTCACAGTATCTTTCCCCGCAGACAACGTGTAGGCTCAGAATTGTGCCTTTTTTACCATTTGTAATCTAAATTTTAAAAAATCATTGCCAACATTCTAATAGTGGGAGATTCACATAAAAATCTGGATTTTGGATGTAGCTTGTAAAGCTGAGCCCTTGCTCTTTCATGGCACATTGAGCCGAGCTGGCTACTTTAGCCAAGACCTGTGTGCTCCAACATGATGCTGCCAAGGGCCCCACCAGGCAGCCTGCCCCATGTATGTAAAGAGACAGACCCTGGAGCGTGTGTACTGGTGCTCCCTGGACAGTCTTCCTAGTGTCTACAGAAGAGCCATGCTTGGAGCAAAAGTCAATAAACGTGGATAGAACATGGGGCCAGATTCAACACCAATGGCAAGGCCTCAAATTTGCTTGGGGATTTGGGGCCTTTGTTACACATTCTTCAAACCTTTGAGATGGGGGCAAAACTAGTGACATGGTCTTCATTTTCCTGACCTGTGTTTCTTCTGTTTTTCTTGTTCTCTTCAATTTCTTCATCATTTGTTTTATTCTCCCTTCCTTCCTCTAGCCCCTTTCTTTCTTTTCCCACTTCATCGCACAACTGGGATTATAGCATTTAAGAAACAATAATAAGAACACGTAAAATTAGGTTTAGAGAATTTCAACCAGGAGAACTAAACCTCCACTAGACCATGCTGAAAAAAGAAGATAGATCAACAGGCAGAAGGTCTTACCCAGTTTGGGCACCTGTCTCCAGGGATGTAGATTTTCATGGAGACAATTGTTACTGTGTTTCTCTGCCTAGGTTTCTTTGGGCCCTCTGAAATTACAGGTGGAATATTGTGGGGTGTGCATTTTCCTTCAGAGAACAGACTTTGTTTTTCTCATATTCTCAAAATATTTGTGACCCACAAAAAGAAACCTGAAACAGCTCTTTATCTCTCCCACTCCTCTCTCCTTCTGACAATAATCACTGGCACTAACTTCAGGGCCCTAATACCACTATGGGTGAATTTACATTCAACACCAGGAAAATGTCCAGAGGGAATTGCCTACACAGGAGGAGCAGGCTACAACTGCATGCCTCTGGGACAACTGAAATCGGTGAGGCCTTTGCGCATATCTCAGGCTTATCAATGTTCTTTTAATTAATGTATACCAAGGAAAATAATCAAGACTGTGTTGAAAGATTTAGCCACAAGAATGGTCATCACTGCGTTACTTACTACAACGAAAAATGGAAATCATGTATAATATATCCAACAACAATGGATTGTCTAAAAGATTACAGTGCATGAATGCAATGGTATACTCTGGCATCTTTGAAAATGGTGTTGAGAAATATTAGTGATGTGTAAAAAAAATATATCATGTTGTATCAGGAGTCTGCAAACCCTGGCCAACGGGACAGATCCTGCCCATCAGGCATTTTTTGTGAATGTCTGGGTGGTATCTTGGCCACACCCATTTGCTTTCTTACCATCTCTGGCTGGTTTTGTTCTGCAGCTGCAGGACTGAGTAGGTGGGATGGAGGCCCCTTTGGCCAGCAAAGCCCAAGGTATTTATTTACTACCTAGCTCGTTATAGGAAAGGCTTGCTAGCCTCTGTTTTATATTATTAAGTGAACAAATAGTATTATTTCAGAGAGAGAAGGGGGGAAGGAGGGATGGAGAGAACAGCCAAAGTAAACAAACCGAAATGGTGAACAGTGGCTATCCTGGGTGATAGAATCACAGGTAATTTGTGGTTTGCTCCCTTTGCTTCGCAGTCTTCTCCAGAATGTATACCCATTACCTTCACCATCACATGCAAACTTTTTTTTTTTTAACATTGTATTATACCATTTAAAACTGCCACTCTATCTTCCCCAGCCTCCCAATCTCGCCCCATGGATACAGAGGCAGCAAAAGAGTCTCTAGTTATTTTGTTGAGTGGCTGTGAAGCCACCCATCACCCTGTAACCAGGTTCTATTCAGTATTACACCTGCGAGGATATAAGCAACAGGAGAAGAGGAACAGGGCAACGGTGCTTGGAGAAAATTAAGATCTGCAGACGTGACATTTCCTAGAAATCAGCCTGTCTTGGTTTCTCCTGTAATTATTCACCATTTTGTTTACAAATGGGAAATAGCATTCTACTGTTCAGTGTCTTCCAAGAGACTGAAGTTAATTTGAAATAATCCTCCAGCAAAAGCACCAATAAAAGCATCTGGAACGCCCTGATGCCATACCCTCTGGCTACTGACACGATATTATTGATACACAAATCAAAGTTGACTGCTCTGGTAACATTGAGTCCCCTGGCAGCAAGAGCTTTCAACAGAGAAGGTGTTCCTTTCTTAAGACAGGGCCAACGTAATACAAGATTCTCATTGTAACAGGCTCAGCGAAGACATTAAAGAGATCCCGACCAGAAATGTTAAATCTCCTTCTGCTGTTTTCTCTGAGATAGAAAGGGTCTACCCCCCAAAATAATCATCAATAAATAAAAGAAGAAGAAATTCTAACTACACTTAAGAATAGACTCATGAGACAGAGGGAGGCTACAAACGTAATGTGGTATGAGGGCTGTCACAAGATTTCACCTGTCAGAGGGTGAGCTGAGGAACTTCCGCCTGCCTGAAGTTTTCACCATTAGAGTCATTTTGTTGAGACACTGTGTGTTTTAAAAGTCTCTGCTCAAATATAGAATTATTGAACTTCTGGATTTAAAAGGTCCTTAGAGGTCATAAATCCATTCCTGAACTGACATGTGAATCCTCCCTCCAGTATCCCTGCTAAGACATTACCCAACGTTGGAAAGAACTTCTCCCATGATGGGGAACTCATTACTTTAAAAAAAAAAAAAAAGCAACTGTTTCATTTTGAGTGGGCTTTAATTATATAAAAGTATTCCTCAGGGTGAACCAAAATCTGCTTCCCTGTAATTTTTATTCTTTGATCATTAGTCCTACTTCATTAATCCAAATATTTAATATGCACCCTTTCAGGCATGGTCAACATGGTGCCCCCCCCCCCCCCCAGATAACCAAGGTTCCTGATTTCATGGAACTTACAGTCAGTGAGGAAGACAGCCAGCACACAAATAAACTAATCAAGAAGTGAGGTCGTTTCAAACATAGTCAAGAAAAGTGAAGCAATAATGACCAGAGAGAGTGAGGAGAAGCTACGTTGGATGGAGAGCATTATGGGTGAAATTGCGCCCCCTCTAAAAATATATTGAAGTCCTAACCCCTGGTACCTATGATCATGATCTTAATTGGAATATGGTCCTTGTGGATGTAATCAAGTCAAAATGATTTTATCACAGGGAGCCAGTGATTGGTATCCTCATAAAAATTGGAGAAGAGATGTTTGCTGAGAGAAGACAATGTGAAGACACACAGGGAAAACACCACGTGTGGACAGAGGACAGAGGCAGAGATTGGACTGATGCATCTTCCAGCCAAGAAACGCCAATGATTGCTGTCAACCACTGAAGCAAAGAGAAAGATATGGAATGCACCCTCCCTTAGAGGCTTCAGAGAGCATGGCCCTGCCAATATCTTGATTTTGAACTTCCAGCTTCCAGAACTATGAGAAAATATACTTCTGTTGTTTTAAGCCACCTTCTCTGGGGTACTTTGTCACAGCCGCCCTAGGAAACCAGTACAGAGGGTCAGGGAAGGCCTCACTAACATTTTGAGCTGATGAGCAAGCTTTAATGAGGAAGAAGACTCTTCCGAGCACAGGAACCAGGGAAACCAAAAGCCCTGAAGTTGGAATGAACTTGGAATATTCCGGGAACAGAAAGGAGGCCAATGAGACAGGAGCCCTGAACAAATCTAGACAGGTAGGTTAGTTCCAGATTATGACAGCAGAGACTCCCAGCCTCTAGTATGCAAAATATGCAGATGCTGAGGCTCCCATCCCAGAGATAAGCCCATGGTTGGTCCAGGCATCGATATTTTTTAATGCTCTTCAAGTGATTGTGAGAACCACATATATAGACCTTTGTAGGCCCCGTGAGTAGTTTGGGATGTATTCTTTAAGCAATGGGAAGCTATTGGGTACCTTAGCTCATGTGGAAGCTCTACTCTGTTGAAGCATGACCCCTCCAGTATTTGCAAACAACCCAGTCCCAGGGCCCCTCCTCCTGCCTCCTGCCTTCTCTTCTTCTGAACATCACCAATTCCCAGTGTGCACTCTGGTTTGATAAATATCTACTGGGGACCTAGCAGGAAGCCATGAAAGTAGAACATCCCCTATAGTTCAACATGAAGGCACGCATCCGTCTGTTAGATTAGCTCCCTCAGTGACCCCTGACATTTTCTCCTGTCCCATGAGGCTTACATTCCATTCTCACCTGTCCTCCATGTGGGAAGCACTGTGCAACGTCAGCACAGATTTGAACCCTGCCCCCTCCAACAGCAGAGATTTGGTCCCTCTCTCCTCCCAGTGGAGAATAATGGAGTTGACTGGTGCTGAAGAGACACAAGAGCTCAAGAAACCTCGAGGTGGAGAAGATAGAACATTCCAGGATTCATTCAGCAAATTTTGAGGCTCTCTTATAAGCTGCCACCTGTTGAGGTGAGGACTCTTTGTTCTGATTAGCAGGGACAAGGGGCTTAGGCTGTGTTGCCCATGGCTGTTGCTGGGAGTAGGGACTCCTAAGGCAGATGAATGCTGCAGTCTTTGCAGACATACTTGCTCACATTCCTTGGGCTGAGAAGCAAATCGACCGAGCTATGTCATTTAGACAGTGAAAGGTTTTAAACCTTGACACTGCAATTTAGCCCTAAGGTATTTTTAGAAACCCTTCTTCAAAGCAGACACGCAAGACAACATTCAGACTGGGTGCTTATTCATGCTTTCTCCTTTCCAGAGATGGACAAGAATGCTTGGTGAACACAGAAGCTTAGCAGCTCACTGGGCAACAAATACCAAAAGACCAAAGTGACAAATTGCAAAATTGGGAGAAGGCACACCAGCTCCCTGTCTGTCTCTTTGCCCAGTCTCGTGTAGGCCTCTCTATTGGAAAAGCCCTTGCTCATTGCCTAGGTCCACAACAGAACTGACTCTAGAAGGAGCATGCCAGTCAGAGGAACTCGTCCTATCTGAGCAGGGTATGCACTGGTATGGCTTGGCCACTCTTTTATGCCCTGAGTCTGTTCTGATGTCTGGTGTTGACTATTGGTAATATCACTTCTTTTTCTCAAGGCTCATACACAGCCCTAACATAGCAATGGAACAGCGGTTTGAAGGCTCACATTCTTGAAGGACGATTATTGGGTTGTCTCTCAGGCTTGCAATGATCACTGTCTCGGTTACCACTCTACTCTGGTCCATAGTGTTGGACTCTTGGAGACTCCTTTATGCGGTGACTTTGGTTTCACCCCCACCTGAACCACCTCCTTGATTGGTCCAGGAATGAGAGCTGCTCAAAGCCCCTTCTCTAGGACCTAGGTCTGGGCCAAAAAGAAACTCAGTCTCACAACTATATGGTCAACTAATCTTCAAGAAAGCAGGTGAAAAAAAGAAAAAGAAAAAAAAAAAAGAAATGCAGTCTCTCTATTATTTGGTGTCACTCTGTTTCTCTCACTCTCTCCCTTTTTCTCTCTTTAGAAAGCAAAAATTTGAGCAGTAGCAGCGCCATATTGTCTGGTCTAGAAATTGGGAAGCTGAACAAGGCTACCTGAAGTAAAAGAAAAGAATTATCTGATTCCAGTAAGTTATCTATAATTTACTTCAAATTATATTGAACCAGATGAAATTGCCAATTTCTCATCATTGGAAAATTGACCATGATTAATAAAATTGACATGAAGTATATTTTGAGCTGTGCTCTCCAGGATTTACAATGGTGTTCTCCTTTTTAATTTTCCCTGATAATTGATTTGTTTTGCAGTTGTTTATTTTTCCTGCAGAAGTAAACATCACAGTATCTCCACACAAACTGTGAATCCTTTTTCTTTGATGTGAATTTCAACAGGGACATGGCAAATGGAGGCAGGTGGAAACATCAGTTTGGCCTTGGGAAAGGGCTTTGCTAGCCCAAGAACTATTCTGTGGTGGCTTACAACTTTTGTGGTGGGTCTCTGAACTTCAAAAGTGGGCCTGAAGGGAGAGCCAAACACATTTTAGGTGAAGAGCAAGCGGAAGCCATGCTAAAAGTCAACCTTTAAACCACAATAGGAAGCCCTGAAGCATAGTTAAGAGTCTCCCCAGAGACAGTTTCTCAGAAGCTGGGTGTAACAGGCAAAGTGAAAAGCTGGACAGTGTGGACCACACTAATGGATGGGGATATGGAGATACTTGCAAGGATGCTTATTGCTTAAGATTCAACATGATAGAGGCCTATTTTTGGAGGAGATTATAACCTGTGACAATAAATGGATATTGGTGGACAACTGAATGAGATCTGGACCCTGGCTGGAAGTTGAGGTAGCCCTCAAGCATATTAGGGTTTGTCATTATTATCAAAGAATGTTCTGGTTTCTACTTGGTGGTCTGTAGATGGCATAATGCAGCCCTCCTTTTGAAGGCTATGTGAAAAATAACCACAGAATCATCTTGTCACAAAGTTGTCCCATGCTTGATTAGTAAATGGTTCTAGGATCGTGCTGCTTTGGCAGACTCTTGATCATGCCACCATCATTAGGAATACCCTGTTAGAGCTGGGGTCGGCAAACCACAGCCTACTAGCCAATTTCAGCCCACCACCTGATCTTGCACAGCCCGTGAGCTAAGAATCACTTTTACATTTTTAAGTGGCTAGCAATAATCAAAAGGACAATATTTCTTGACCTATGAAAATTATGAAATTACAATTTCAGTTCATAGATAAAGTTGATTGGAATATACCAACATTAATACATTTACATATTGTCTGTAGTTGTGTTCACACTAAGACAGACCTGAGTAGTTGCAACAGAGACTGTATCACCTGCAAAACTTAAAAAACATATGGGCTCTTTAGAGAAAAAAGAGTGTGTCAACCTTTGTGCTGGAGTACCATTACCTTTGCTTCTTTTTCTTTATTTTTTTAAAAGATTTTATGTATTTATTTGAGAAAGAGTGAGAGAGAGAGCACAAGCAGGGTGTAAAGGCAGAGGGAGAAACAGACTCCCCGCTGAGCAGGGAGCCCGATGCAGGATTTGATCCCAAGACCCTGGGATCATGACCTGAGCCCAAGGTAGAAGCCCAACCAACTGAGCCACTCAGGAGCCCTTGCTTCTTTTTCTTAAATTTAAATTCAATGAATTAACATAAAATGTGTTCTTTGCTTCTAGAAGACTTTTTAAGCAGGATGTGGTTGGGGCACCTTAATGGAGGGAGTTGGGCCTGTTCTGTGCCTGTTTGTTAAGAAAACAAAATCTGGCCTGATATTCACTTTCATTGGAACATGGTTGTAAATTGTGGGAGGAGACTCAGAGCTAACACCTTTCTCTAACTATTGGGAGATAATGATAATGACCACCAGGACTTAATTTTAGAAAGCCCGATTCGCTTAGCCATCTTGCAGCAGATGTCCCGAGAAGGGCAGTGCTGAGAGCTGGAACAAAATATATTCATTGGCATTTTAATATCTGATTCTAAACCTTCCCCAAGACCCAGATGCTTTATAACCTTTGCACCCCATAAAACATGGAATATCTTTAAAATAAATCCCTTTTGTTTTTTGCTTAAGCCACATCCAGCAGATTATTATCACTTTCAACCAAGTAGAATCCTTATTTATACTTTCCTGATGGTCAGCAGAAGGGGTTGGAGACACAAGAGTTGTAGGCATTCATTTTATGGAGCCATAAGATCTTTCTGAATTATTTAAGTAACTGTCCACCGGCACTTATGACCAGGTACCTCTCACACTTAACCCAGAAATCTTAGTTATTAAGGTGATGCTTCATAATCTTTGCATTGGGCAACATCACGGCAAAAATACTGATACCTTTTAGATAAGACTGGGGAGTATGTCTCGTGTTGATGGGTAATAAGTAACGTGCATCCTAGCTCTTTTAAAGAGAGCACAAGACATCACACACCTTAGACAACCCAAATGCCTCATCTATTATTCACAGATAGTTCCAAAGATTCGGCCAGTAATGAAACAGATCTTCCAAAGATGTAAGCCAGGTCAGTGCAAATACCGTCCAAGAGCCAGTGCTTCGCTTTCTCTCTTGTGCTTCATTCTTTGCCAGGTTTGCACTCCTTACCCTCACACCCCACCATGACTATTCCCACCCCTAAACCCAAGTCACCCTTGCTGGCATTCCCACCAGTGTCGTTTTTAGGTGACAGTATCAGTAACTGAATAATGAGCAGAGAGGGCAACAGGAGCATGCTCTCTGCAAGGACATGCTAGATCAACACACACCTTCATGCACACTTGTCCCCGTTAGTGGATAAATGAGCTCCTGCTTTAATTACTAAACAAAAATTGGCAAGAGTCAAGAGATAGGCACTTTATAAGACAAAAAAAAATTTTCTAATGCTAAACTGAATTGTGTGTGACTTTCTCCTGATGCAATCATTTTAATCGTCCACTTAACAAATCGAACTGAAAACAGTCTCCCAACCAATGGACATGCCGACTTTTAGGGTCACTGTGGTGGAAAGAACGTTTGTGAATTTTCCTTTTCCATAGATACATCACTTTGCTATCTTGTACCCACTTTCAGTGATGTTCATCTTTTGATGAACTCCATGGTTCCTCTTGGTAGGAGCACCTATGAGCCCAGGGAATTCCTTTTCTAGTCTACTCTAGTGGTGGAAACACATCCGTTTCAGAAAGGCTGTGCTACATCGAGCACTCACTTTTCCTGCACTAATTCTAATAAATCCAGGAGAGAGTGTGGTGCGAAATGGAAGGACCCAGTCCTGACTCAGTATAATGGGGCTTTTATGCCGACATGCTCCATTAGGGACCACCACACACATCTTCCTCAATAAACAAGCTTACAGCTCAAGTAATAAAGTCATTTATGGAGAGAAGTCAGCCAAAAGACCAGGACTTCCAGGAGGTGCTCAGAGAAGAATCATATGTGTTGGGTTGGAAGAGAATCTCATATATTCAAATCAAAAGACCATCTTTCAAGTGGAAGCTCTAATTCTCATGACCCCATCACTTTACCTGTTCTTTGCGGGCTCAGAAAAGAAGGTTCACCTGGAATGTCCCAGAGAGAGAAAGGGAATTTGGTGCCTTTATTTTTTTTTTTTTTAATTTTTTTTTTTATTTATTTATTTATGATAGTCACAGAGAGAGAGAGAGGCAGAGACACAGGCAGAGGGAGAAGTAGGCTCCATGCACGGGGAGCCTGATGTGGGATTCGATCCCGGGTCTCCAGGATCGCGCCCTGGGCCAAAGGCAGGCGCCAAACCGCTGCGCCACCCAGGGATCCCCGTTGTGCCTTTAAAGCCAATTAAGCCCTTCCTGAATATGAGAGTAGTTTTCTCTGCTTTTTTCCTAAACATAAGAATTTCTGATCAAACAAGAACTTTTCTACTTTTAATTAGCCCCTTGTGTTTTGAGAAGAAAAGCAAGGGGGAATGCTAAAAAAAAAAAAAAAAAAAAAAAAAAAAAAAAAAAAAGTCTCTTATTTAAAGTCACTGTTACAAGGGTTTTTAATTCTTTAGTTCTACTGATTATTTAAAGAAGATGTCACAAAGAGGTGGGCATTGCCTTTTCTCTGGGATCCCATAGATTCTGTGGTGGAGAGTAATTCAGTGTCTTATCTAGGACCTTGCAAATCCAGGAGCTACTGGAAGGGTGTTGACAAGGGGTAAATGTGAGATCAAAGAGAAAGCTTCTTATTA
Organism: Canis aureus; assembly: GCF_053574225.1. Taxonomy (NCBI): domain Eukaryota; kingdom Metazoa; phylum Chordata; class Mammalia; order Carnivora; family Canidae; genus Canis; species Canis aureus. The sequence goes on along the minus strand of NC_135636.1, from coordinate 44,331,388 downwards.
GAGCATAGTTGCCTGGGAAGGAGATGGGAATCCCTGGTCAGCTTTGCTGACCCTCACCGTATACCAGTTGCTCTTAATTGGACTCAATACACACCAGCTAACGTGTATCTGCACACCTATCTACGTACATAGAGGATATGGGGTCTATACATATATATGGATGGATACGTACACAAGTATTTGTATAAATGTGTCTTTGTATGTATTTAGTAGGATGATGTAAAGACCCCTGTACTCTTTTTTTTTTTTGGCAGTTTTATACCTTTTTCTATTAAGGTATCACATAGTACATAAAGTGAATGGACTTTAGGTATACAAGGTAATGAATTTTAGGTTTCTGTGCCTGGCTAACCACCACACAGATTAAGACCTAAAGTGCTCTGGAGAGCTGAGCATGAATCCCAGCTGATCAGCTGCATGCATTCTCGTCTCTGCATCCCACAGACAGGAGGGTGGACCCTTAGCACCGACCAGCATCTAACACGAGGACAGTGTCCCTGTCTTCACACCATAAATGGTTGGTATTATTATAAATAGCTCTGGGGAGGTGAGTGTTCCCATGAGCAAACACTGGTGGATGTCACCCCAACAGGTAATCCCACCTGCTGCTTCTTTATGTGAAAGGAGTCCTCCCACGGGGAGTCTTAAAACAGCCAGCCCTTTCCCAGCCTCCCTTGCAGCTAGCCCGTGTGGCTGTGTTCCAGTCCATGGAGCCTCCCCTGCAGCTAGCCCATGTGATGGTGTTTCAGCCAATGGAGGCTGAGGGAGGTAGACTGGGGTCTTCTGGAAAGGATCTTCCCTTGTGGTAAAAGAGAGACACTAGATGACAAAGTTCTGTCCCTTCCTCAACCAGGCATCTGTAGGCATGGTGGCTGTCCATGAGGGAGGACGAGGTTGGTATGTGAAGGAAGTGGGAAGATGGAGGCTCCATCCTTGAGGCCATGGTCCAGTTCCCAAGCCCAAGGTCAGGAAACTTGTGTTGTGAGGGGTCAGATGGGAGATACTCCAGGCTCTGTGGGCCACATGCAGGCTTTACTGTATATTCGCATCTCCTTCTCCCTCCTCTTCCTTCCTCTTCTTCTTTCTCTTCCTTCCCCCTCTTCTCCTTCTCCTCCTTTCTCCTCTTTAACCATTTTGGATACTTTATCCGAAGTATTTTAACCAGATATTTTGTTACTAAAAAAAATACCTCAGTGATACTACAATGCAACTACTTTATAGGACTCTACATCTTTTTTTCCCTAAGGTTTCTTTAATTTATTCAGGAGAGACCCACAGAGAGAGGCAGAGACATAGGCAGAGGGAGAAGCAGGCTCCCTCCTGGAAGCCAGATGCAGGACTCGATCCCAGGACTCCGGGATCACACCCAGAGCCAAAGGCAGATGCTCAACCACTGAGCCACCCAGGTGTCCCGACTCTACATCTTTTTAAAAAAATGATTTATTTATTTGAGACAGAGCATGTAGAGGGCCAGAGGGAGAGAATCTCAGTCAGACTCCCCATTGAGGGTAGAGCCCAGCACGGGGTTCAATCCCACGATCCTGAGATCATGGCCTGAGCCAAAATCAAGAGTTGGATACCCAGCCAACTGAGCCACTCAAGAGCTCCAGACTCCACAATCTTTTATTTATTTATTTATTTATTTATTTATTTATTTATTTATGATAGTCACACAGAGAGAGAGAGAGGCAGAGACACAGGCAGAGGGAGAAGCAGGCTCCATGCACCGGGAGCCCGACATGAGACTCGATCCCGGGTCTCCAGGATCGTGCCCTGGGCCAAAGGCAGGTGCTAAACCACTGTGCCACCCAGGGATCGCCAGACTCCACAATCTTAAAGAAAAATGAATAATAGTGGCAATAATTCAAAAATGAATAAGTGTAGCTGAGAGGCTATGGGGAAATACATGACAAATGCATTAGGACTTTACTCTCAAAGTATTTTGAGCTCCATAGCCACATCTCTTGGCCCTTGCCCTCCATGGCCATCTGTCCTTCCACCCAGTCCTCTTCCCTGGAAGTGGTAGCAGGGAGCTCTTAAATGCTCAGAAGGAGGGAAAGGATTCTAGAAACTCTAAGAGCAGGGCCCAAGTAACAGGATTTTCTCACTTCAGTGACCTACATGGTTTGCAGCTGGCTCTCCCTCCCTTCCACACCATCAGTGATGGTTACTTTCATGTGTCACGTCGGTGAGGCTCTAGCACTCAGTCAAGCAAACATTCATCTAGAGGTGGCTCCCGGGGGTCTTTTGTAGACGTGGTTAACATTTTGTAATCAGTTCGCTTTAAATGAAGGAGATTCCGCTCGATAATATGATATGGGTGGCCCTCCACTAATCCTTGGAAAGTCTCTAAGAGCAAAACTTGACGTTTCCCCGAGGAAGGAGAAACTCTTCCCCAACACTGCAGCATCTGCTCCTGCCTAAGCTCCAGCCTGCTGGCCTGCCTTCTGGATTGCGAACTTGCTAGCCTCTACAGGCATGTGAGCCAATTCCTTGAAAGAAATCATGTATAGACAGTTGAAGCTCATTATTCGTGGATTCGGTATTTACCAGGTTGCCTGCTCGCTCGAACGTATTTGAAACCTCAAAATTAATACTCGTGCTGCTCTCAATCATGACAGGCGCAGATGGTGAAAGATTTGAGTCACCTGATGCACGTGTCCCCAGCTGAGGTCCAGCAAGGCAATGGTCCGCCTTCTAGTTTCATGCTTCTCTCATCCTGGAAATAAGTGTGTCCTTTTGCAACCTATTCAGTGCCACACGTTTGGCATCGCTGGGCTTTCTGTCAATGGTTTCACTGTTTAAAATGGCCCCTGAGTTGGCAGCCTGGGTGGCTCAGTGGTCTAGCACCGCCTTCAGCCCAGGGTGTGATCCTAGAGACCCAGGATCGAGTCCCGCATCGGGCTCCCTGCTGGAGCCTGCTTCTCCCTCTGCCTGTGTCTCTGCCTCTCTCCCTCTCTCTCTCTCTCTGTGTCTCTCATGAATAAATAAATAAAATCTTTAAAAAATAAAATAAAATGGCCCCTGAGCATCGTGCCCCAAGAAGCACTGCCTAGCTGTTCCTAAGTGCAAAAAAGGCCGTGATGGGGCTTGTGGAGAGAATATGCATGTTAAATAAGCATTGTCTGAGCATGAGATATAGTGCTGTTGGCTGTGAGTTCAGTGTTAATGAATCAACAACGTGTTTTAAATAAGGTGTCTTGAAACAGAAACACACATAAAACAAGGTTATGTATTGATCAGTTAATGAAACTATTGTGACCAGAGGCTCACCAGAACCCAGCCCTGTATTTCCCGTAGGATCAATGTCACGAATTCAGTGTCTATGGCAACTTTAGAGAACATACCTGCCACAAACAGTGAGAATCTGAGAATTAAATATACATATAGCATTCTCCCCACCCCCAACCATGGTTTCACTTTCTCATGGTCTGGAAGCAGGTGATCTTCCTTCTGATGTTTTGTCAGAAGATCAATAGTACCCTAACACTTTGTCACAGCGCCTATGTCACTCAACTCACTCCAGCTCATCACGTAGGCATTGTATCCTCTCACGTCATCGCAAGAAGGGTGAGGACAGTACAGTAAGATACTTGGAGAGAGGAGCACCTGGGTGGCTCAGTCAACTAAATGCCTACCTTTGGCCCAGGTCATGATCCTGGGGGTCCTGGGATAGAGTCCTGCCTTGATTTCCCTACTCAGTGGGCAGCCTGCTTCTCCCTCTCCCCACATCCTTGCTCAAGCTCTCTTTCTCGCTCTCAAATAAATAAAGAAAATCTTTAAAATGCTATTTTGAGAGAGACACAACATTCATATAACCTTACAGTGTATTTTTAGAATTGCTCTATTTCATTATTAGTTGATGCTGTTAATCTCCCACTGTGCCTAATTTGTGAGTTAAACTTGAACATAGGTATGAATGTATAGGGGAAAATGTAGTATCTATAGGGTTTGGTACCATCCACAGTTTTAGGCATCCACTGGGGGCCTTGAAATGTATCCCTGCATATCTTGTGTTCTGTGTTCTACATACAGGTTCTAGTTCTCTGGAGAACCCTGACTGATACACCAGCTCATCAAGTGTGGGCTCCCTGTGGGAGGTTGACCAGAGAACTGTTCTGTGGCTCCCATTCCTCTGGATAAGGTCTGAGAGACCAGACTATCACAGACCAGTCAAAGCCAGTGGTGGTCTGAGCCCTGCAGGCCTGTGCAACCTCACCTTTTCTCTATCTAGCCTGGGTCTGGCCTTCAGCTAAACCCAACCACATGTAGTCCCTACCTACATCACCCCAGTGTCCTTGTCCTGTCGTGTTCCCCTGCTTTCTGACTCTGTCTTGTTAGACCTCTACCCGCTGCTTCAGCCACGTTTCACAAACCTCTGAGCCTCACCTGCCCTGCATTGGCATCACTGTGCCAGTATCTCTGTACTCTCAGCCCTGCACTTGCATTCCTGCACCCTCAGCCCTGCATAAGCATCCCTACACCCTCAGCCCTGCACCAGCACCCCTACCCTTTCATCCCTACACCAGCATCCCTGTACCTTCATTCTTGCACTAGCATCTCTGCATCGGTATCCCTGTACCAACATCCCTGCACTAGCATCCCCAACCCATCTCAAGGCATGTTTGTGTACCTTTCCTTCTAGAATGTTCTTTTACCCCATCTCTGCTAGTTAAAACTTACTTTTCCTCCATAACCCGGTTCACACTTCCTTCCTCAGGGAAACCCTCATTTACCTCCATTCCTAGGTTCCCTTTGCATTGTTTATCTTCCCTCTATGGCACTTGGCAAAATTGCAAGTTTTATCAGTTTCAGTTAGCATTTAGTCAGTTCTTAATAATTTTCTTAATACTTTTGTTCCATGGATCCTTATGGCAGTTTGGGAAAACCAGGATATTGTTATCAGATGCGTGATATAACATACATAAGATTACAAAGAAACTTGCATTTCAATATAATTGGTTATCAAAATATTTTCTTAAACGTTGCATGTTAATAAATGTGCTTTTTTATTAAGACATTAAATAACAAGATCTAGTGAAAGGTCTAATAACCGCTGTAATTTTGAAGTGGTAATAAGTACAAGTGATATTTTACAGCATCTGCAACAATTATAATAAGATACAAAATATGGGATTTATATTGGTGAGCAAAGACACAGATATTGCTAATGCTTTTGGATTTGTTGCTGAAATTCATAATGGAAGGGAATGGTAAACATCAATGAAGGGGTTTTGAAAGTAAAGATACCAGGTTTTTTTCATCCAACTTCACAGATCCCTACCCCCTGCTGAATTCCATCTGTATTCTCTGGAGTAAAGTCCAGATTCATGTCTGAATTCCGTACTTGCGTGTGAAGCTCTGAAAGGCAGTGCTGTCTGATTTTGCTCACACTTGTATCCCTAGGATGGAGGGCATAGTAAACACTCAACTAAAACCCACTGGAGGGCAAAATGGAAGGAAGAAAGGGACTCCGTTGAATGCTTGGCTGGGCCGCCTTTCCCCCAGTGTTTTACAACTTTAAAACTGAGTTCCACTTGTACCCCTGCAAGAAAATCTTCCTTGCTCACTGTAAACCCACTGGGTTGGCCCTCCCTCCTCCAAACACTCCTATCAGGAACTTCTTCCGTTCAACCCAGCTCTTCTGGAAATTGTTGATTTCATTGTCTTCTCACTCATACTTTTTGGATGGGAGATTTTTTTAAGGGTGAGAGTTATTTTTGTAATATTTTATTTATTTATTCATGAGAGACAGAGAGAGAGAGAGAGGAAGAGACACAGGCAGAGGGAGAAGCAGGCTCCATGCAGGGAGCCCAATGCGGGACTCGATCCCGGGTCTCCAGAATAAAGGTGAGAGTTATTTATGTCTGACTTAACTCTCTATATTGCCAGCACTTACCAATGCAGGGACCAGGAACACATTTTTGTTCTCAATGAGTTTTCAAAATGACACCAAATTTGATTCTCTCTCTTTTTGTTTTTCCCCACAAAAGTGCTATCTCTGCTCTTCCTCTCATGTCACATGGGACCCCAGGCTGTTCTGTGACCTGATCCCCTTGCCTTCCAACCCTCCTGCAGTTCCTCCTCCGTGGGCCCATGGGTCAGGATTCATGCAATCCCACTTTCACGTGCTGGCGCTGAAACACGCTCCATGAGCAGGAACAATGGCACGCATTTCATAAATCATAGAATTTGCTTTCTTTTCATCTGTCACTGAGAAACTGGGGACACATATGTTCTTTGAAATGTGAATGACTTTCCTAGGAATCCAAAAGCAGCATATCCACTTGCATTTATCCCACCCAGAAGAAGAGAGCCAAGATTCAGTGCCCCCCGACACCCCCAGCTTGAATGCCTGGAGTCAGAAAGATGGGTGCTGCTTCTAACCCCCCGCTCCTTGTGTCTCCCTTGAGTTTGCCAGAGGGATAGACACTGTATGATGGTGACTTATGTTTGTTCTTTTTGTCCATGGATTTGTTTGCCAAGTCCCTTTGCTGGAGGAGGAAGAGGAGGGAGAGGAAAGTTCTTTGGAACACATGAAGAATTGAAGCAGCTGCTTTGGACGAAGGGTTGCTTATAGACCAAGAATTTCCCAGTCTAAATAAATGCAATCCTTGTGCACTCAGTTTAATTGCTGCATGAATATACCACTTCTTGTTTATCCATTTCCCTGCGCACAGGCATTTAGATTTTTCTAGCTTCTCAGTATTACAGACAGAGCATATTCATTTTTGCAGAAGTCTCCTTGGGTACATTTTTGAGAATTTCTCTAATGAACATACAGAATAGAATTTCTAGGTCATGGAGTGTGTATATCTTGAACTGCATCAGAGCTAGCCAAATCCTTCTCAAAATGCTTGTACCATTTATGCTCCCATTAGCTACAGAAGAGTGGCTCCTATTCCGGTAGGTGATATTGTCAGGCTTTTTCATTTTGCCAGTTTTTAGGGGTGTGAGCTGGTTGACCATCGTAGTTTTCATTTGCACGTCTCTGACAGGTATTTTTCGAGAACTGTAGCTACCCACAAGAGCTCCTGATGCATTAAGGACATGGCCACAATTAATCTGCCCAACAGCCCTGTAAGGGAAGTATGACTCTGCCATATTTTACAAATTTGCTTTCAACCCCACAGCTAGAATGCGAACCCCGGCTATTTTAAAGCATATACTGAACTATCCTGTACTAGGCCCCTTCCTCCCCCTCTATACCGTCATGTAGACAATCAATCATTGCTCAAGATTGGAGCTCAGTACAGGCAGCTGTGATGGTCACTTGGCCTTTTCTGTCTGTGCCCCATCGGTATGGCTGAGAACCCCAGTGAGGCTCCTCTCACCCCCACAGCCTCGCGCAGGTCTGTACACATAGTAGGTTCAGAGTATATGGCTTTTATAACACAGGCAGTATGGCGGTACTAAAACCCTAGCGAACTTCATAGAGATGATCAGGTGGCGTGGCTCGGATGTCCTCTCTCTTTGTGACATTCAGCTCTCTACAGGTTAGACTCTTGTGAATGCACTCCCTCCACATCCTCTTAGAGCCTTGGTTGCAAGTTGGGGCTCTCGTACCCTCCTCCTGCTCCTTTCGTCCCCCAACCCTCAATCTCTAGGCCTTTGGTCTATGTCTTTCTTGTTTTCTGTCTTTCTCCATGTCTGATGGAACTGAAGGGGTTATTTTTGTGTGTGTTTTCTTTTCCTTTTTGACCTTCAGAAATGAATTTGCTTTGTATATTTCTAGTGCGAGGACTAGAGGGGTGATATGGGAGTGTTTCTGATAGAGTGAAGGCAATAACCAGATAGAGTTCCTTGGGGGGGGATGATTTTGTCAACGGTATTGACTCATTTTTATTTTAAACTGGACACATCTGCTGAGGGACCCGGCAGGGGGGATGTCTCTTTATCATTCAAGACTCTATCCACAAGACGGGCTTGCACAGACAGAGCTAGGCTTGATTTAGGGCTGTGTCCCAGTTGCCTGAGTGAGGTCTCGGGAATCAGACTTTCCATAATACACCCCGGATTAGTCATTCGGTGAGCAGGTGAATATTTGCTTTTGCAATTGTGCCTCACTAAATAATCTAGATAGCTATAAAAACAGTGAATTCAGCTGCTTGTGAATAGTATGGATATTTGAGCTTTTGTGCAGTACCAATCCCTAGCAATATTTTTTTGTATTAAATACTATGAATCCACTTCACCTGTCAGCGCTATTCAAAACACAGAATGCTGTATGAATAGAAAGGATGTTCTGGGATCTTTCAGATGATTACTGTTGCTAGGAAAACCACTTCCTGATATCTTTGTGCTTGCTGTATGTGTCTCTCTTTGTGTACAGCTTACAGTGACAAGCAAATTCATAGCATGGTATTGGGGAGGAATTGGGAAAGTTTAGAAATGTTTAAAGAACACTGCTTAAAGTTAAAAAGGGATGTCATCTAAAATAATAGTTAAGAGTTCTTCCTGCTTTCGTGTGGAGAATTACAGCTTTCAAAGGAGAGCAGTGGGGCTGCATTTGTGCTGGGGTGGGCCAGACTTCAGGGCCATTCCAGTCACCATTTTCGAGAACCTCAGAACTGGATTATGCTTTTCTGGTGCCTGAGGAAATGACCGTCTTTTGGTTCTTGTGAATATTTTGCCAATTATTGTTTCTGTAGTGTCAGCTCCACTTAAAGTTGCAATCCTGCAAGACTGATGGGAGGGAGCCGCACACACTCTCTCTGGGACATAGCAGGGAATGAAAATCAGAGCCCGGTAACATAAACCCATTCATTCATTCACTCAGGACGAGGTGTTATTTCCAACTCCACACCAGAGGTAAGACAGGTATTTCTCATTCTCGAAACTAGAACTTCCTGGGATGTCTGGGTGGCTCAGTGGTTCGGGTCGTGATCCTGGGGTCCTGGGAGCCTGCTTCTCCCTCTGCCTGTGTCTCTGCCTCTTTTTCTGTGTCTCTCGTGAATAATAAAATCTTTAAAAAAGAGAAAGAAATGGGAACTTCCTAGGAGAGTCAAAAGCCCCTATAGTCTTGGTACTACTGTCTGGCATGAAGGCCTCCCCAAAACACGGAGGAGCTAAATATGTAAATCATGGTTGTAACATCACCTCAAGGTCTTTGTTGTTCCAAGAACCACACATTGTTTCCTTAGACCAACTACAAACTGAGAGACCTGGGCTCAGGTATCTCACCTCTCTGTCCTCATCTATAAGATGGAGATGACATGCTCATTGATTTAATAAGGCTGATGAGGGGGCTTAATGGCAAATGCATGCAAATAACTCATGACAGCACCAGGAGCATGTTAAAGATTTCATTAAGTGTTGTTTTAAAGACCCAGGGAAGAAATAGCCTGCCCTGACATCTAGTGTGTTCTTCATGTCTTCCTCACTCTTGGGTCTCACGGCTTCTTCACAGATGGGTGTTCCAGATGTTGACTTGCCAGCATTTTCTTGAAATGGGTCAAGTAATCTTACCAGCATGAGTTACTGGATTTTTTAAGCCAGTCATGTAATCATCATCATCCCAATAATAATCATGATAAAGTGAACACTCCTCAATTGTTTTATATTAACTATGCGACTTCGCATTCTCTCATTTGAGCCACCTGGCCAGCTGGACCACACAGGAGTAGGAAAGAGGACACGGAGGCTCCAGTAAAGCTGATGAATTGCCTAAGGTCCCAGTGAAAACAGGAGGAGGCAGTACTGCTAACCTATCCACCAGCTCGTTCTATCGCAGAGCTGCCCTTGGAGCCACAAGGGAAGAAACAGAGAGAAAGGTATGTGGATGCTCAAAGATTATTTCAATGATCAAGATCCTTATGCTTGCCTCTGAGATTTCATCCTGGTTTGTCACTGTAATTATTTTCAGATCTTTTCTCCAGGAAAGGTTTGGGATAACTGTATCTGAAATTATGGTGGCAAACACCTTTGAATCAGAGACTTTTCTGTCTATGTTTCAATCCCCCAGAGGAAGTGGATCATTCCCATTCCAAGGCTGCTGGGAGCAGGGACAGACTGTGACATCATGGGGAGTAAGGGATTTTAGGGCTCCTCAAAAACACACTTCTTCTCTAGGTATCACCCTCTGCCAGCCCCACCATAGTATTTCTGCCTTTTGTCTGAGAAGGGCAAGGCCATCAAACTGCCATCCTCTTGGAGGACCAGATCATGAGCTTATTGGTTAGAGTAGCCTGGTCCCTACAGAATCCCACACAAAGGGAACACAGCACTGTTGCATTGGGGCTGCAGAGGAAGAAGATCTGGAGTGTGCGCTGCAGGTGTTATGGCATCATTGAGAACAAAGATGGAAAGCAAAATAAGAGAGGAAGGATTCATAGAGATCAGCATCTTCCTATTTCATGGGGTGGGGGAGCAAGAGTTGGTTCTATTCTCCTTGGATCTGAAATAACAGGGTAGGAAGCACTTGGAGAATAGCCTTGAAAGATATGTGCCAGGTGCCCTTATATCCTAAGTGCCACGTTTGGCGTATTTGCCTGATGGCTGCTGGGAAAATCAAGACAAATCAAAACAGAGCCCAAGCTTCCAGTCCACTCTCTGCAAACACAGATGTAAACTCAAGGCCTCTCACCCAGAGACTCTGTCCCTTGTGGCTGCCATCCTGGCACTGAAGATAAACTCTGTGTGGCTCTTGATGAATGCCTCTGCTTGGGGGTGGGTGGGGATCCAGAGACACCAACAACTCCTGGGAAGGGGCGGTGCTGTGATGGATGGGATCCAGTTTATCTCCTGGCTTCCACTGATCCAAGCTGCCTGGTGAACCCTCCCCCAGACTTAATTTGCAGTAAAGAGAACAAGAGTTCCATTACATGCTGACAATCGCTCATTTGTATTTACAACTAACATTTTTTGAGTACTTCCTATATGCCAGGCACTAGGCAGTGCCTTTTCTATATGTTCTCTCTGGCATGGAAACTGGTGTTCTCCAAACGTGTGAACGCTACGATTTAAATATTTGAAGCAAGTGTTCATGGCTTATTTCTACCATGCTTCATGAAGGTAGATACTTGACTTTTTAAATTTTAAAATTCACAAAATGCAACCCTATAATTCTATTCTCAGGGACTTTTCCTAAGAGAGTAATCAAACAACTGTATAAAGACAGATGTATAGGACGAGTATTGCAGCAAAATTTCTAACTAAGAACACTTGAAAAATGACCTAAATGCCCATTGATTGAGGATATGTTTGTATGTGTATGTGTGTTTACGTATATGTTTATGTGTGTAAGCATGTGTATGAATAAACAGATGCACATACATATGCACATGCATATATACACACAAGCACATGTGTACAAATGTGTGTGTAGGTATTTATATTATGTGGGAGGTATATTTAACACATTCATGATAGATTTTAAATGAAAAAAATCAAGTTTATCAAAATGCTAGTTCCATATCCTTGCAGTACATATTACTAAAAAGCCAAGATGGATATGTCTACACATAAACCGTTGTTTTTTCCAGATGGGGGCAGGGAAGGGAATTTATGGGCAAAGAGATTATCTTTCTACTCTCTATATTTTTGTATTTTTTTAAAGTAATAAGCATGTATTGATTGTGTAATCAACATCCCCAGATAAAGCTATGTTCACCTGGGAGGAAAGGGGATGAAAAGGTGGACTACACACATGTTTTGCCATAGTGATACATCAGCCAGTTAATTACCACCAATAGCAATGAAATAATTTTATTTTCTTCATTTGCCTGATTAACTATTTTTATTCAGGGCATTTGATACACCAAAATGGTGATTAAGTATATAAAAGGAACCTTGGAAATAAAAGAGCAAGTAACTCAGGTAACATTAAGTACTTTGTGAGGTCAACACACTCATTTTTATAGGCTAACAGTCTATAAAGGCGCCAGCCTTTGGGTAAATACAGAGCCCATTTTGATGAAAACAGGATCAACAAATCCCCTCTTCCAAAAAAAGATTGAAAACCACGTAAAAAGATGTGCAGGTATGAGGACTGTTTTTGCAAGCTCTCCTGCCTCTATAGGCATCAGGGGCTAGAAAGCCCTAGAGACGTGTGTATGAATACTCTATGCAAAGCTCCCACTGAGCTTTTGAGGCATAGTGGAAATATATAGACTTGGGTGTTCTTAGTACTGGAGTCAATCTCAATTCACCAAATACAAGTTTTAAAACCAAGGGCAAGTACCTTAATCTCTACACCTCAGTTTCTTTATCTTTCAAATGGGAGCAGTGCTCCTTTCTCTTGAAATTAGAGACAAATGCATCCTGTCTCACACAATAGTCAAGGAATAGTGTCAGCAACTTAGCTGAATTCATAACAGTTCAATAAACATTTACTGAATTGTTATGTTGTGTCATAACTCTACTAGGCTCAGGGGGATGAAAGAGTAATGAAAACCCACCTCAGACCTCAAGATCTTATAATCTAGAAGCAGGCGTTTATTTTCTTTATTTATAGTTCTTTCTTTCCTGAGACGTACCACCATGTCACACTCATCAGGCCTGTGGCCGATAATGTGTTACTGCTACTGAAATACAAAAGTTTTCAGGAATTGTTGTTGACACTATTCCTTGACTATTGTGTGAGACAGGATGCATTTGTCTCTAATTTCAAGAGAAAGGAGCACTGCTCCCATTTTAAAGATAAAGAAACTGAGGTGTAGAGAGATTAAGGTACTTGCCCCCTGGTTCTAAAACTTGTATTTGCACTTGACAGGATGAGCACCAGGTGTTATTCTGTCTGTTGATAAATTGAACACCAATAAAAAATAAATTTATTTAAAAAAATAAATAAATTTAAAAAAATAAAAAAAAAAACTTCTATTTGAAAAAAAAAAAAAATAAACCAAACTTGTATTTGGTGAATTGAGATCGACTCCAGTACTAAGAACACCCAAGTCTATATATTTCCACTATGCCTCAAAAGCTCAGTGGGAGCTTTGCACAGAATATTCATACACGTGCGGTTTTCAATTTCTATCAGTTTGAGGGGTAAGTTCATGCACATGATACTGTCACTCTTCTTCCTCTGTTCTCCCTCCTTCCTTTCTTTCTTTCCGCTCTGTGCCCCATCCCTTGCCCCCCTCTCCTTCCTACTCTCTTACAGCTTTATTGAGATAGAAGTTTACATGTCATACAATTGGCCCGATACACTTTTTTCGTTGGTAGAAACAGGTAAGCAGTTCAAGAGGTAGCACAGGAAAATGGTCTATAACCCCACGTCTTCCATACCTGGGCTGTATCCCTACTTGTGATAATGAGCCTTATGAACACCATGTTAAAAAAGCAGCGTTCTTTACTCAGCTGCAGATTATCTGTTCTGTGGGTGTGTGTGGGGGGAGGGATGGGCATCAGAAATCCGAGGGTATCATTGCAAACGTACATAATCCATCAGGAGTGCTGGAGTAAGAAAAATGACTAAGCAATCCACTTATCTAATGGAGTGCTGCACAGAGAGACTTTACAAATAGACTCCTCTCTGGGAGCTTTCAAAGAGCATGGATGGAGACAAATACAAGGATCTAATTTATTTAGTAGATAAGAGAATTAATTGCTATTATCCACTGTAAACACAAACAGGAGGCAGGGTGGCGGAGGTTTCTGTTACTTTTCTCCAGGGCTGAAGGAAGACTTTCTGGAAGAAGCAAGGCCTTGAGAACCATGTGATGGATGACAGGGAAGGTGAGTGCCCAGTCTGGGGTCACAGGGACTTGGGGGCCAGGGGGGAGGAGGCCATTCTCTTGCCTGCTCTAACATGCCTGTGTCGAGAGAGAGACACACACTGAGCAGTGACAGTGGGTAGAGGTGACATTTTCTTTCCATTTTGTGAATCATTTTCATCAAACATTGGAGGATTCAGAAGCATAAACACACGTGCACCTCTCTCTGCCACTTTCTCATTCTCCCTTTCCAGTAAGAGCGACTGACAGTAGACAGCTACTCTCAGCCTCAGATCTGTCTAAGGGAGTGAGCCAATGGAAGGAAGACTCAAATGCAGAACGAGGACAATTAAATCAAAGAGCCAGAACCCCATAGGCTATCTGGTAGTAGGTGGGAGCAATGGCTCCTTGCTCATCAGGGGACCCACGAGGCCACATGTTTTCACCAGGAATGACCCCTCCTCAGCAACCAGTCGTGTGGCCTTAGGAACAGATTTTCTGGCTCGTGGGGAAGTCACCACTGTAAAGCCTGATACTGAGGAATACAGCCAGCAGTTTAATTTATTCCGGCTCCAGATCACTCGAAGAAGGAAACGGTTCCCTATCTCAAGGCACCGCACAAGATTCACAACCCAAGTGTGAAAGGAATGTGATTTTTCAACAACAAATTAATGTTTACATCAACCCTTTTTGCTGCTGGCTGGAAGAAACGATCTTTGTCAGTTCAGGGTTCCTCATTCAACTTAGAGTTGTGTGTCTCAGTTTGGCCATTCAGAGAGCAAAGAAATCAGATGAGGGAATTTGGTCTAGACCTGCACAGTCCAAGATGGTAGCCACTAGCCATGTGGGGCCACCAAACTGAATCAGAATTAACTCAAGTTTAAGATTCAGTTCCTCAGTTGCGCTAGCTACATTTCAAGCGCTCAGTAGGTACGTTTGGCTGGTGGTTACCACACTGGACCATGCACAATATAGAACATGTTCACCAAGGCATTTCTGTGATGGTCTACACTTGTCATCATTTAGCATCGTGAGAATCTTCTGAGCTGCCCCCATTCTCTGCTTTTCAGCTGAGAAAGCGCAGACTCAGAGAGCGTATATAACTTGCCAACAGTCACTCAGATGCTGGTAGCCAAACTGTGACTCAAACTTCTTCCCGGGGAGCCCGTAATTCTCTTGCCACTCCCTTCCCTTTGCCATCACAAGCCTGGGAGGCCCAAAACTACCCAAGGAATGAGGTAATCTGGCTATTGAGCAATTATTCCCAATACATTAGTTATCACATGAACTTCATGACCTCTTTCATTAAGGTTTTCAGATCCTCAAATGTCCAGAATTGTGAAACTCAAAGATTATTCTCTGTATTTCTCCTATTACAACCCCTCTCTGAGGAGTGAATGGACTCTCAGGCTAGCTTGGATACAGACAAAAAGGCAAGTCCTTGAATGAAAAGCACATCAATTACTATAATAAAATATTATCTAGACTCTGCAGGTCTAACTTTTAGGACTGGGGGGATGAAGGTAGGTCTACATCAACCCAGTTGCCTCAAATGAGTAAACTCTTCCAGTGCAGACGAACAACCACCTCAAAACCTCAGTGGCTTAGCCCATACAGTTCATTTTTTTGCTCATACAAAGTCCTCTGAAGGTAGAGCACCTCCATGCTGTGACTCAGTGGTACAAGCTATCACATCCCTGTGATTCTGGCCACTGAACCCATGGCCTTTACACTGGCCACCAAAGGGAATGAGAGAGTGTGGGGAATTCCACAGGGGCTTTGCATCCCTCAGTACAGAGTGACTCCTTGACCCATTTCACCCACCCTGGCACCTTCAGTCACACCACCTGCCTCAATGCAAAGGCAACAGGAACAGTCAAGGAGGGTGAGGACTAGTGGGTGAGCATGGCCATGCTGATGAGGTGAAACAATTGACAATAAGAAAAATAGCAATACTTGATTGAATACTCTGTGTACTATCTCATTTAATTCTCACCTTAGCCATGTGAGGTAAGTGCTATTATTCTCTCTCTCTCTCTCTCTCTCTCTCCTCTCTCTCTTCCTCCCTCCCTCCCTCCTCCCCCCCCCCCCAGATGAGGACAGGGGAGCTTAGGTGGCTTAAGAGAGATGAATAAGGTCAAGTGCATAACAGATGGCAAAGCCAGAGCTTGAACCCTGGTCTGGCCAATATCAAAGTTTAGTCAGGGTTGGTTAAACATCAGAGTTCTTTTTTTTTTTTTTAAGATTTACTTATTTATTTTTGAGACAGAGAGAGTGTAAGTGGTGGGAGGGGCAGAGGGAGAGGGAAAGAATCTTAAGCATACTCCATGCTGAGCACAGAGCCCAACGAGGGGCTTGATCTCACAACCCAGAGATCACCAACTTGGGCCAAAATCAAGAGTCAGACACTTAACCATCCAGGCACCCTGTCGTCAGATTTCTTTTTAAGAAAAAATAAGGCTAAAAAAAAAAAAGTTATTCTCTACCATAGTACTGTCTAGTAGAACTTTTGGCAAAGGTGGAAATGTCATTCTACGGGTGTGATCCACTACAGTAGTCATGAGCCACATGTGGATACTGAGCACTTGAAATGTGACCAAGGGACTCAATTTTTAATTTAAATTTAAATTGCACAGAGATGAAAAAAGTTGGATAATATTATGGTAATCTTACTTTCTATGAGTAAATGCTCCTTCTTCAAAAACAGAGTGAAGTTCTCTGAGGTCAAAGATCATTATTTACTCCTCTCTTTATTTCCTTTAGCTTAGGCAGATACTTTGCAGATAAAAGTTGCTCAGTAAATATTTATAGATTACAATTTGATTTTAATCTACATAGAATTTTCTGAATTACTAAGAAAGTGGATTTGCACTTGCCTGGAAAGAGTCAAAGGACTTTAAAGTTCTCTCTGAGCAGCAACTTGACTCTTGTTTTCATTTCACCTATAAGATTAACATCAGCCATGAGATATATTTTAGTATTCTCAGAAGTTGCTTCCAGGATTTTTTTAAAGATTTTATTTATTTATTCATGAAAGACACAGAGAGAGGCAGAGACATAGGCAGAGGGAGAAGCAGGCTCCATGAAGGGAGCCCGATGGGGGACTTGATCCCAGGATCCCGGGATCACGCCCTGAGCCGAAGGCAGACGCTCAGCCACTGAGCCATCCGGGCGTCCCTGCTTCCAAAATTTCAAAAAATTACCATTTTGGGGGGAGAGAGGTAGCAGGGCAGGGATGGGGTGGGGAGGAAGTACTGAGTCCCCTATTTTCCTTACTGATTTTTTTTTAAAAGGAAATGAAGATCTAGTTTTAAGTGCTGCTTTCACACCGAACAGGAGCAGAATGAAATGGGGAAACTTAATGGATCTCTTTCTGTGAATAAAATGACAGATAAAATATCTATTTTGCTCACATATTTTTCATTCACAGACAGTTCATTTCAGTAAATATCTTACCACCTGCACTTGTCTATTTTCCAAGGTTTTTGGGAAATTTCCAGTAAGTTTAGTTGGACTCTGTGGTTGGTATTTATGAGGCCGTGCTTAAAGGGAAATTGCACCAAGGATGTCATCAGCTCACTTTTTTTCTCTGTTTTTCTTGAACGTGAAGTTGGCAAGCTCTCAAAACCCTTATCAGGTCATAACTCAAAGATACATGTGGCCTTTACAGCTGGGTTAATATTTACAAAACACGTTCTGCTCCCAGCCTTTTTCTTGCATGTTCCACCCCAAGCCCCCACTCTGGGGTTCCTGCCTTTCCACAGGCCTGTCATCTGGAGACTGGAAGACACCATGTCTACACTGACAGAGGGTACCTTCGGTGGCCTTGCCGCAGAGGGTGTCCTCTTAAACACTCTGTTGGTCCTTAGAACTGAGTTGAGAGGTTTCTAAATGTTCTCCACTGGGGTTTTACAGCCTCAGCAGTTTTAGCATTTGGGGCCACATAACTCTGTTAAAGGGACTGTCCTGTGTTTTACAGGATGTTTAGCAGCATCTCCAGCTCTGGGGGCAGAGACGCCAGTAGCCTCACCTGGCACCTACCCAATCATGACAATCAAAAATGTCTTCAGATATTGCCAATGGTCCCCTGACGGGGTCAACACTCTCCTTCTGCTAAATCCAGCTGACTTATATTTCAGTTTTCAGCTCACGTGTCATCCCCGGGGGAACATGATACGGGTCACATTCTGTGGCTGTCACTCTCTTAGGACCTTTGAAGCATATAATCTCAGTCTGTAGCTGCCTGTTCATTGATGACCATCACCCCTGGTCCTGAATCATCACTGTGATGCACATGGCAAGGACCCAGTGAAGGTTTGCCAGTAAGTAACTCACTTTGAGAATTGCCTAGTATTTTCAGGGTTTGGCAATACTTTTGGGTTACTTCTCTCTCCTCAACACACGCAAAGGGTCAATAGCACCTGTGCCATCATAGCTTTCACTTGACCCCGGTATGAAGTCTTTAATAACAAAGATTAGAGGTGAGATGATCACAAACTTTCTTTAAGAGGATGATGGATTTAGTGTCATGGCTCTGACCTCTCTTTACCATGGAGGAATCCATTTTTCAGTTTAAAATTATTTTGCAAGTCGCATTTTCCAGCAGAAGAATGAGACTACAGATCCTCATAGCAAGGATTAGTTAATTAGACCATTAGTGCCCAAATGGTCTAGGTAAGACCTCAGACCCAATGCTGATTTATTCCTCTAATGGATATTTCTCATATTTGTTGACTGAATGAATGAGCAACCGCTATGTGCCAAGTTTTCTGCTAAAGCTGGAAATACAATAACAAGCAAAAATAAGCATGGTCCCTGCCACCTTGGAACGTGCTGTCTGGTGGGAGGATGACACTAACTGAATAATTATACCAATGAACGTGTAGCTACAAACTGAGATTATATGCTTCAGAGGTTCTAAGAGAGTGACAACCACAGAATGTGACCCATATTATGCCCCCCTGGGGATAACACTTGAGCTGAGAACTGAAACATAAATACAAATCAACTAGATGAAGTAGGAGGGAGACTGTCCCAGACCAATGGACCAGTGGGTCCAAAAGCCTACTGGAGAGAGGGATTAAGATAAGTAAAATAATCTGAGAAAAAAACAAAAGGCAGTGGGTTTGGAGCACATAGACAGTGGGTTTGGGGTGAGACTCTGCATGAGGAAGCCAAGCTGATAAAGTTTGCATGCTGTGCGTAGCTCCCACGAAGCCAGCTGCTCTTTACCCTGTCAGCAGATGCTCATTGATGGGCTTTGAGCAGTCAAGTGAAAGATGGTATCAGCACTGTGCAGAGGTCTCTAGCTGCAGCTTGGAGAATGAATTGGGAGGTGGTACGTGATGGGGTAGGAGAGAGTAGACTCAGGTGGCCTTCCAGGTGAGAGCGGAAGGAGCTCAGGCCAGGCGCGTCTACTGAAGACTGAGACAGGAGAAGGAGTGTTACTTGGAAGCTGAACTAACAGGGTGAGGTGAGGGATGTGACTGGTAGGCCCCACTTGGGGCAGACCAATTACAGCTGGTGTCTCTCCTGGTGGGTTGAAGTCCTTGCTGAACTGGTGTTCAACATGCAGCCTATAATTGCTAGAAGGATCAGAGAGGAGGGAAGTCAAGGGGGGAAAAATGGCTCAGGCTGCCTCTTAAGATTTTGGCATATACAGTTGGAAGGCTGATGTCATTCGTCCAGAGAATGAACACTAGGGGAGAAACAAGTTGGTGCTAGAAAATCATGAGTTTTGCGTAGGACATGTTGTATTTGAGTTGCCTTTAAGATGTTGTGGGAAGAATTCTGGTTTCCTGCCCTGCCGGGGAGGAGGGATAAGAAGCATTAACTAGGGGTGGTCATTTTGTAAAACCTTCGTTCATTAGCCATGCGGTACCTAATGTGATATTCGAACAATCGTTAAGCAGGGGCGGATTGTGTTCAGCAAGTAACAACAGAATTGTAAAATCGAAAAAAAAAATGACATTTGTCAACCACAATTTCCCTCCTCATCCCCATTTCAGCTAGTCCTTCAAAACCAAAGAGCATCCGGTGCACAGCATTCTGCTTGGGCACCTGGTAAGGAAAGGATGTTGACAACATTAGGAATGCCCCATCCACTTCTGGAGGGAGACAAGCCACTTGTCATGTTGCGTCTTGCCCAGGACATCTGTAGGAGAGATTCTCCTTTTCTTCACCTTGCATCTGCTCAGTATCTTAATCCCAAATTGTGGGAGTGAAACTCTGGCAACCTTTAAGGATATAATTTGCTTCCTATTACATTATTTCTTCCCGTACAGGAGAGACCAAGTGTTTGTCATTTACGAGTGTCATGTCATTACATTCCATATTGCAGTGTAATGATGTGAAATGATTAAATGACAAAATGCCAGCTCACTGCCAAAAATTTAAAGTGGCATACTTTTATTTGTAGATTGGAAAGCTATTATTAATTCTTATATTGACTTTGCCAGATGAAATAAAGCAAGCCGACTGGTGCATACCGAAATGGGGCGCTCTTAGGCGAGGTCCTGAGCCCCAGTTCCAACATAAACAGAAAGAGTTCTCCGATTCTGGCACCTTCTGCAGGCTACATGTCCAGAGCTAAACGTATTAGTTTAGAACAGTCTTGTCACCTGATGAATGTGGAGTGACGGGCATCAAAATACAACCTGACTGGAGTTTTTATTGAGAAGAAAGATGGGAACTGAGAACAGGTGGCCGAGGGGAGCAAATGCCTATGTGCCTCCTGCCCCCTCCTTCACATGTTCTCCACTAGTGCTTCCTGGGAGATTGAATTTTATCCTTGTTTTTCTTTTAAGGGAAAAAGAGCATACAAGCAGCATTTCGTTTACGTCATCAAATTACCAGAAGACTCCGCGGTTGGTAAAATAACAACTGCTCCTTTTTCTCTTCCCCTAGGCTATGAAATCGCACATGGAGATCTTCGAATGGGGTTAAAAATCACATTCTCAAAACTATATGTTTCTTAAGCTTTTAGAGTTCAAATCTGTCTGACCTCAAGCATTTGAGGATTTGCGAAGAAACCTGCCATTTCTTTCTACCATTTATGCCCTCATTCTAGGAACGCATTCATTGCTTAATTCCAAGAGAATCTTCTCGCAACTGTATTCGAGGGACGTTCTTTTGTTTCCTCTCCCCTGAGCAATTGTTTCTCCCTTTTCTTTGTGCAGACAGGGGAAGTGCCAGGTGTCTCAACCTGGTCACTTCCACTGGGTCTTCTATCTAAGCAGTGCTCTTGCCTTAGGAAGTCTCTGCCTTGACTTGGTTTGGCTTTTGTTTTACTTTCCTTTTAATTATTTCCCTTGAATATCGGCTCATGTTCTACTTTTTTTTTTTTTTTTTTAATCTCCATCTTTATTACATCCTATGACCACTTTGGCTTAGAAGCTCCTTTTTTTTTTTTTTTTTTTTTTTGGCCATGCTCTTTGGGTGAAAGCTGATGGACTGGACGGGGGATGGGGGATAAAATCAAGGCACACAGTGTTATTTTGTTCCATGTTTTTAGTACATGCAGATACTTGCAAGGCCACTCACCTATGGCTCAATCATTTTATTTATTTATTTATTTATTTATTTATTTATTTATTTATTTATTATGATAGTCACACAGAGAGAAAGAGAGAGAGGCAGAGACACAGGCAGAGGGAGAAGCAGGCTCCATGCACCAGGAGCCCGATGTGGGATTCGATCCTGGGTCTCCAGGATCGCGCCCTGGGCCAAAGGCAGGCGCCAAACCGCTGCGCCACCCAGGGATCCCGGCTCAATCATTTTAAAACAGGAAGAGACCAAACACAAATGAGCTCCTAAATTTATAGACAATAACTCCTGCCTGCCAAGATGGCCAATAATCTTTGCTTTTGCTCCAACAGAGGGGACATGTTGCCTTACTTCTGGCACATTGGGAGGGATACAAAGAACATGTTCTTCACAGAAACAGATTCAGTGGACAATGGCTCAGGTAACACAGCTGTCAAGAGCTCACTTGGCTTGTGGGAAACACTTTGAAGTTCTGTGATTGCAAAGATATCATCACTCTGTCAGACAATCCACTCAGTGGATAAGATGACTTGCCATTTCACTGGGATTTTCAATGAATCGCAGCATCTTTGTTGGGTCCCTATGTTGCCTTCATCGGAAATTGCCAAGTGGGTACAAGCTTCCGCCTGCAGCGCTGTAATCAAGGGATGCTAGCCCTCCTAATGCTTCTGTCCACTGCTTCTCTTGAGAAGAGTGGCGCTGGCTTTCTAAATTTCTACATTTCCCTGGCACTGGCTTGTGTTTGGCAAAGAGCGAGAACTAAGGGTTCTCTTGGAAGATAATATGCTGAAGAACATGGGAGGATTTTTTTCTTTATATATATATATATATATATATATATATATATATATATATATATAGATGGCTTTGTCATTCTGTCCTAAGTCATGAATGCATAAAATAGCTGCCAAGAACAGCTCACATGGCTGTGTCAAGGACCCTGAAATAATAGGCTGGCACCACCCACACCTACAAAGGAGATCATATTATACATGTTCTGACTGGCACACATAGAACAATGGGTTAACCAGAGACCTCTATGCCATTGTCATTGCTTATGAATCCTGTATATTTTCATGAGGAAATTCTGCTCTCCAATAAGTCATTCACCTTCCCTGAAATCACCTAAAACCCCCACCTTCTCCCTTATGACATGTGTTTGTTCATTTTCTCATGCACTCACACCTGTTTAGCTGTTCATGTAAGCTGCTCTACGTAGGGGGCGAAAAGGACAAGTACTGTCCCTGTGGTCATTGAGGTGAGGTCCCAGGAATAACCAAGAAAAAAGAAGCAACAAAGCAAGACAATTTCAGATGGTGAAAGCGTTACGGGAAGGTGATTGCACATAGCAGTGCAACTGAGAGTGAGTTAGGAGTGGCCAAATAGAGCTGGTATAGTCACAGAAGGCTTCCAAGAGGAGGTGACGTTTCAGTTGAGAATGAACTCTGAAGTGGCCATCATGTTAGTCTAAGGAAGCACCTTTCAGGGAACGGGAATGGCAGACATGAAGACTGTACATTAGGAATGAGCTTGGGTGGGAAGCAATGTGGCAAGACAGCACGGAACTGTAAGAAAATAAGAATGGAGACCAGAGCAGTCAACAGGGGCTCACTTATGCAAAAGCTTTCAAACTTAGGATGCAACCCCAGGCTTGCCTGGCTTTCCCTTGTCTCTGGTTTGTTCATTTTGATTTTGGAAAGTTATATATATATATCACTCCACTATACGGACAATAAGAAATACCACTGCAATATAAGCAAGCGGTTCTCCAGTGATGTTCTGGGGCATAAATAGGTTGCTCAATGTTGATTGATGTGTAAAATTTAGCTTTGCTCCACCGAGGGATACATATACTTATGGCAAAGTCTGTCAGCTGCAACAAGGGAGTATAAAGGATGCACACTGCAATGTGGGCCAGAGCACAACCTACACTGATAATAGGTAAGAGAGGCCCTTCCCCCTCCTTGCTGCCTTGAATGACAGTGTCCTGCCCAGACCTGTGGCCGTCATCTTAATATAAAGACTGGGAAGGGGAGGATCATCTCAGAATTTCTGAGCCCCACCCCAGATGCCCTTGAATAACTGAGCCACGGTCAGCAACCACCTAGCCCCAGACTTCTTGTTATGTGAGAGGGGAGAAATCTGACTTGTTTAAACTCACATGATAAGTAAGAGCCTAGAGCAGAGCTCAGCAGGGCAAAGAAAGAGCAAGTGTTTACTAAAAGGTTGAGAACTTTGCCTCATGATTTTGTGAGAGAACTCAGGGCAGCAAATAGTGCTACTCAAGCAGTGCCCAGTGCCAAGATGGCCTGGGGGAATGAGTAACAGTGACGGTGAGGCCCAGTGACACCAGAGCCACGGTTTAGCTGTAACTATTTCAGCGTGGCTTAGAGGTTTGTTTTGCTTTCGTTTTGTTTTTGTCAAAATACAACCAGTCTTCTAGTCATTTAGAGAATTACAAAAACAAAAACAAAAACAAAAACAAAAACAAAAACAAAACCCAAAAAGGCATAACCCACTGATACAGTCAGATTAGCAGAGAGGAAAGACACTTCTCAAGAACAGAAATGATAACCTCTGTCTGGGGGGTAAGTGACACGTGTTATTATCAAGATCCATCTGGAATCTCGTCTTGACACAGCCGGTTTCTGCCTGTCCACTCCCGCATGGCCTCAGTTCTTGGCCCTGGTTTGAGTGTCCCAGCTACAATGGGGGACAAGCTTTCTAGTTCCCAAATCCTATGCTCCTTCCCTCAGTACCTCTAAGTCTTCAGATTTTTACTGAGGACAACAGAAGGGCTGGCCAAAGATAATGATTTGGAAATACACATGCGTGTGGGTGAGGGGTGTATGAGGAGCATGTGGCTTTCTTTGAGTTAAATTTTGTATAGAAACTGACTAGATTGTAGAGATAAAGTGGAAATATCACAGTAAAAAACAAAGGGATGGTTCTAGAGTCCCATGGACCCCATGTCTCTTGCTCTATGAGCAGTCCCTGAGGACAGTGTCCGTGAGGGGGAGACTCACCTGATCAAGAAGGCTTTAAAGGAAGGAATGAAGATGCTCGGGCAACACTGAGCTGGGCAAGACAGGTAGCACAGAAATACACCTGGAGCCCGCCATGGTGGAGATGGCATCTGGGTTCCAATGTGAACTAGGTGCTATTTACTGAGGGTCCGGGTCTTCAGTACTCATTACCCTCACCTAATTCTCATTTTAGAATGCTGACTGGGAGATAGAATTTGGCACCAGAAGGGCTGTGTGCAAAGTCTAGCTCCACCACTTCCCACATTCAGTGATCTACTTTGAGTATTAGTTTCATAATCCCCAAGGATACTTGGTGACCTTGAGTCAAGAGGCCTTGAGTTTCAAATCCCAAGGCCTCTGATTCTTTAAGTTTGGTTCTCTTTTTTTCTAACCTCAAGGAGACCCTGCTTGCAGATTCACCGATGATGTATATCTTGAGAAAAAGAGGGAGGGAGGGAAGGAGGGAGGGAGGGACGGAGGGAGGAAGGGAAGAGAGGAGAGGGGAGGGGAGAGGAGAGAGAGTGAGTGACTGCAGGGAGAGGGCAAAACATAAAGGAAGAAGGGAGAAGGCAGAGGAAGAGGGAGAGAAGACAGGAAGGAAGAAACAATGATTCTGTAATGATAGGCATTTGCCAAAAAAAAAAAAAAAAAAAAAAGTCTGGAATTGGTTTGAAATTTCCACCATTAGTCATTCATTGGATTAAAACAGCTATTCCATTCCTTCTGTTGATGGGATCATTCTTCTCATCTTGCCAAACTTTTATGACTACCATGAAGTAGATGCTATGAAATCAAGCAACTTACAATAAAATGAACATGGCAGCATCAAGCAGCTTCCAATATTAGAAATAAGTAATTGAGATGATGTGTTGCCTCCTTGCCTTGACAGTTGGGCAACATGGATTCAACCAGGAGAGTCCTCATGGATGAATGGACGAAAGGAGAGCAAATGAATTCCAATCAGGAGACCTGCCCAGTGCCTGGATGAGGTACACAGGGTAGCTTATTAAGCTCATGCTCATAAACCCTTGTTGCCAATCAATTATGTAGAGTAGTGGCATCAGAGAGCAAGGTCTTGAGGATATAGGACAAAAGACAGATAAGAAATTGATAGGGAAGGGGTAAGGTCAGGCAATACTTAAGTCATAGAAGACCAGGAACTGGGTCTACCTGACACACAAATGAAGAAACCTTTTATTTACCCATCTTCTGGTTGAAGGAGGAACTTGGAACTATAACCCAATCTCAACCAAACACATCTGGGCTCCTGTCCGGGATGAAGGTGTCAGTGGTACTAACACAAACCTGTCCACTCTCAACCTTTTTCTGTATCAAAGAGGCTCAGAGAAGTAGGGGATGGGTACTTACAACCCCTCCTTCATAATAAAAACAGCCAGGAAGTGGCCGCCTCACAAAACCCTCACCAAGGCATATAGTCAATGTGAATTATCTTACATCTTCAATTTTTGCTCTAAAGAAGCATGGCTCACTTCACTTTTGAAAGTAATTTTAATGAATACCCTCCAAAAATGACTTTCCAAAATTTATTTTGGAACAGATAGGCCTCAAACAAGGAATTCTCAATGTTATTAATATTAGTATGTTCATATAAATCTGATAGCAATAGAAGTACTTTTTTATTAGGAGAAATCTTACATTAAAACTAGAGCTCACATGTGGCCGACTTCGGTGGGTTGACCAAAAATAGAAATTGGCTTACGTATCTTGCCATTTTTAGGGAAGGTGAAGATATGGATTTAGACACTTGATTTTCTTAGCTTAGGGAGCACTGTAGGCTAAACTGCTTTGGCCTCGAGGGACTCTTTGCTATTGGCAGCCCTGGGCAGGGTGAGGTTTTTAAAATTCATTTCTGATATCTAGTTGACATGGATTTTTTTAAGTGTTTAAAATTGTACTGGTCACTACTGCAGCCCTCAAAGAACTCTGCTCTCACTGCCTCCTGATTCTTCCTCTTCTTTCTCATATTCCCCTCACTTCACACTGAGTTCTCTTTCCCAGGTTGGTTGTTTGTCACTAAGCCTAAGCAGGAAAGAAATATATGAAAAATCCAGAAACAGGGAAAGCCAGGAGCACCTGCAGTGCTCTGGAGCTAGCTACGTACAGGCAGCCCCTCATGCCCAGTGGCCTCCCTGGGAAGGAGAAGAAAAGCCATTGCAATAATCCAAGCAGGGTCCTGCGAAAGACAGGTGTATGTACCTGATGATGGATAACATACTGGGGGAATGCGGCTGAGTAATGCAGTCAGTTGGGTCACACCAAGCCCTTCATAGAATCAGAATGAGATGGAAGCCAATGTTTTATTTGTCATTGGCAGCTTCATTTTGGTGCTGGCATCTCTGTAAAAAGGGAAGATGATGAACAGACTGTATCTCCTCTTCCAACCTGGCCTTTTGAGACCTAAACAAAGCAGGCAAGAGCTACCTAGCTCCTAGAAGCTAAAATCCCACACCCCATTATTAAAGGCACTTTATCAGGTTTCACAATGCATTACGAGGCTAGGAAATTTGTGCTTAGGGTAACGACTGAAAGCCGATAGGCCTTTTGCTTAAACAAAAACCACAGTGAAGGGTGAAAAACTTGCCACATGTCCACAGCCTCAAAAAGGCTGAGTTTCTCTTTCTGGCTCTGCAATTTGCTAGCTGTGTGACTTTAAGCAAGTCGCTTGGCTTCTCTGCATCTCCCTTACACATCTGTAAAAGAACAATGACGACTGTCATTCTGCCTACATCACAGAGTTTTTATGAGGATCCAATGAATTCATGCATTTTCACGAGTCAAAAGCATCATATTAACATAAGTTATGACTATCATTAGTTTATATTTTATTTATTTTCCATTCCTGACTTCATAGTTCTTCTGAGAGGAAGACAACAGTGACACAGAGGACTCATTGCCTTCACAAAGAAAAGTCAGAGGAGTGTTAACCTATTAATGCTCTCTCCTCCAATGTCCCTACCCCAAAACTACTTCCCACAGTAGCAGGGCAATGACTTAGGAAAGAGATTGGTTTTCAGGGATGATGAGTGAAAGCTGATTAGCAAGGGTGATGCCATCACCCTAAAGTGGTTGGCCATTGGAGGCTCCCCTAACTTCAAGCATAAGTCATTCAGAATCATGAGACATTCAAGATGTGGGACCATAAATACTGGCCAGAGGTTGCTAGCATAATGTAGGTGGGGCTCTTAACAATCTCCATTCACAGAAGAGAAATTCTTTGTGAGGCTGGGAATGCGAGATAGAGAATTATGAATAACTGGTGTGTATGTGTATATTCACACACATATATAGCATAGTATATGTGCCGATGGTATATAGGAAATACATGTATTTACACACATATATTTACACATATGCATATTGGTGCGTGTATATATCCAGGTATCCAAACATATTACATATGCAAAATATATATGTTATATCCATGCATATATTTGGATTGACATTTGCCAGATACAAACTCAAGAGCAGGCAAAGTCAGCAATGCATCCAGCTTCTGTAAAGGGCAATTCGGTGGAATGATTTCATATTTCAATGAAAAAAAATACAGATGATTATTAAAACCCTGGTATTTCAGTTTGTCTGATCTAAGCAATCTTATCTAATCTAGTCCAATCTAACTATGGATTTTGTTCAACTCACTTAATCATTTTTAGTTTCTACCCTAAAAAAGTGATGACTATTAAAATATTAGCATTTCTACCTGAAAAACTGATTTTTTAATGCAGAAGGTTGAGAGAAAGAACTAGTCAACTTTCAAGGAAGTTTCTGCTTAAATAAATGAAAATAGAAGAACTAATTGTGGAAAGCTTACACTTTTCAACTTTGTGTGCAAACTACGTATCAATCCGGTTTAGCAGGTGATGTCTGCAGCTTGGGAGGGAGGGCAAGGTGAAGACAAACCTGTCTCTGATTTTCTCAAAGTGTATTTATTTCTACTTATGGAATCCAGTTATTATCAGCTCTGTTAGAAACACGGACACAGTTAATGATGTCTAAAGTCATGGACACCTGCCCTCCATGAATATGGTTTCTCTCTATCCAAGAACCAATGGTTTTTTTCTCTGTGACTTGGCTCTCCACGGACCCTCATGGACAAGTGTGGGGAATGGCCTAGGAGTGGGAACTGAGTCAGAGGAAAGAGCAACGTTCTCGAGTTTCCCTCTCCTTTCCCTCCATAAAAGGGCCTTGGTAGAGGTGCCTATGGGAAGTCTCTGTTGAAGTCCATCAGTAAATAGGCCTCCAAATGGAGGCTCCTTGGCTAGCAGCACAGCCCTGCCTGAGAGCATGGCCAACAGAGGCTCAGCTTTTACTGCAACTACCTTCAGAGACTCACAGTGCCTTGGCTGGGTCCCAACTCTGGTGTGAGGGCAGCTTCCCTCTATGAAGTCCTCCAGAAAAAGCCTTTGTAATTAATCGCCTATGGTCAGATCTGAAAGATCACATATAGGTTTTTAACCAGGAGCCAGACTCCAAACACACTACCCTATATCCTTACTATAAATCTTCCTATTCATTTAAAAAATATTTTATTTACTTATTCATAAGAGACACACAGAGAGAGGCAGAGACATAGGCAGAGGGAGTAGCAGACTCCCTACAGGGAGCCCAATGCAGGACTCGATCCTAGGACCCCAGGATCACGACCTGAGCTGAAGGCAGATGCTCAACAACTGAGCCACCCAAGTGCCCCTAAATCTTCCTCTTTATTTCTCATGATGGCTTGAGGAATTTCTGTTGCTTGCAACTGGCATCCTAATTAATAGGACCAAAAATGGCCCCCAAAGTGAGACAGGGTTAAATAAGGAGAGATGTTGAGGATTGGTGACAATGTAAATATAGAGACTAGAAAAATAAGCACCAGTGCCCATAAGAGGATGAAGATATCTTGCAGACTCAGAGTTGGGTAAGAGTTTGAGCCTGGAAAACATCAGTGGCAATCTAAAGAGCCCAACACAGGAGTAGGCCACGCCCCGGGTCCTGTGCCTGAAGTGCTCTTCTCTCCAGCTCTTGTGTGACTTAAGCCCTCATTTATTCAAATCCCTGATCAAATAGCACCTCTCTAAAGGGTCTTTCCTTACTCTCCGGAATGGCAGCTCCACTACCTTTTATCCCCAACACTGCTTTTTTTCTCTATAGCACTTATCACCATCTGATGTAATGATTGATTGATTGACTGATTCATTTTTCTTTGTCTTCCCATGCCTGCACTAGAACGTAAGGCAAGGGATCTGTTCAGTTCACAAAGCCTTGAATTCTCAGAGCCTACACTAGCTCCTGGGAAAGAGGGGTATTCCATAAATACTGATTCCATGAATGCATCAATGAATAAAGGAGTGAATGAAGAAAGAAATAAAAAGAGTAATGGAGAAAGAAAAAGAGGAGGATAGGTGAATAAAATATCTTGGAGTCTCTAATTAAAGGAGCAAAACTGGCTTATAAAAACCAAACATGTAAATTAGAAAAATCTCTATGTGTTTTACATTGAAAGTCGATCTCTTTGATCTGTTTCATTCATTCACTTAGTCCTCTGATAAACTGTCTGAACGACAGGACACATTCAGAAGTGTCCAGGGAAAGCTAGATCTTAAAGGTGAAGACCCCAAATAGGGTATAGTTATATTAAAAGAAAAGATCCACAGTAGGAAACAGTAGAGAACTCTCACACATCAGGCATGTCTGAGTGTCACTGGGGTGAGGAATATTTTGCTTTATGAATCAAAACTAACAGTATATTTTTGGATGCAAGAAATAGAGTAAGGGAAAGCTATACCACAGTGGTTTATGTCATGCAATAATAAGTCTTGGGATGGTATGGATACCATGGAACAAAATATGGCAGTTCCTTCAAAACAGAATTAACATAAGATCCAGTAATTATACTTATGGGCATATATCCAAAAGAATTGAAAGTAGAGTCTCAAAGAGATGTACACCCATGTTCATAGAAGCATTATTCAGAATACTAAAATGTTAAAGCAACCCAAGTGTTCATCAACAGATGAATAGATAAGCAAAATGTGGTATATCCATACAATGGAATATTATTCAGCCTTGAAAAGGAAGGAGATTCTTCAACATGCTACAACCTCGATGAAACTTGAGGACATTATAAGCTGGTCACAAAAAGACCAATACCATAGATTCCACACATATGGGATACTCAGAGTAAGCAAATTCACAAAGAAAGAAAGTAGCATGGTGGTTGCCAAGGAGTGGCAAATGGGGAATTAGTGTTTAATGAGTAGGGAGTTTCAGTTTCACAAGATGAAAAGCTCTTGGGAGGTGAATAGTGGTGATGGTTG
This sequence comes from Canis aureus, assembly GCF_053574225.1. Classification (NCBI taxonomy): domain Eukaryota; kingdom Metazoa; phylum Chordata; class Mammalia; order Carnivora; family Canidae; genus Canis; species Canis aureus. Next base: position 44,300,839 of record NC_135636.1, on the reverse strand, counting down.
AACAACATTATAAATGTATTTAATACCACTGAACTGTATGCTTAAAAATGGTTATGATCAGGGGAGCCTGGAGGGCACAGTTGGTTGAGTGTCCAACTGTTGATTTCAGCTCAGGTCATGATCCCAGAGTCCCAAGATGAAGCACCATGTTGGGCTCTGCACTGGGTGTGGAGCCTGCTTAAGATTCTCTCTCTCTCTCTCTCTCTCTCTCTCTCTCCTTTGCCCTCTCCCCACCTTGCTCATGTACCCTCTCTGCTAAAAAAAAAAAAAAAAAAAAAAGTTAAGATGGTAAATGCTATGGGTATTTTGCCATAATAAAAATTAAAAGAACAATGTCGTAGGCTGGTGCTACAGCTTTACCAACTCATGTTGAATCAATTTCTTGGAATATTCTATTTCCATCCTTGTGTGTAGCTTGAGATCTCATGGTTACAAGGTGGCCTCTGCATTTCCAGTAAGGGTTATATTCAAAATATTGAACAAATGGTATGGATCTGGAGACCCCTGCTGGTCTAGGCTTTCTCCTTTTGGGATCATAGGGAGGGCCAGTGGGCTTGGGGATACACAGAGACTTAGGTCTAGAGGGGTACATAGGACCTAGAGGGGCATATGGGGTACTAGGTCTAGAGGGGTGCATTACACGAGGACTTAGAAAAGTTGTCATTTATCAACCAACATGGAAGTATTTCAACATCTGTACAACTGTACCACCATTATCTGTGGTAGCCAACAAATGTCAGTCCTGCCTCTAGAAATCAGGTGGAAGGAGGAGGAAAAAAGAAGGCCATGGAGCGCTCTTTTAGCAGGGCTTTATGGGTTTTTTTTTGGGGGGGGGGGACATTCTCCCTAGAGACAAAAACCAAATCTCATTGGACAAAACCAAGTCACATGACCACTACCCCTGACTGCACAGGGCAAACATTTGAGGTTTTCAAACCTCTATAATCAAAGCAGGCAAGGGAAAAGGGAGCCGTAAATGGCTTCTGGAAAATCAAGTCCCAATTTCTGCCACAGCTTGCCATTATCGTTTGGGAAGGATACTATAAAAGGCCAATTCATCTATCCTAGAGGTGGACAAATTGAGAATGAGGATTTCAGAGAGCAAAAAGCCCAACTTAAAGTAATGCATTATATTTTGAACACTGAATGTTTGACAATACATTTCACAGCTCATTTCCTGCTACTTGTGAACGCTAGTAAACACTCAGAGAGCGAATTCACATTTTTCATGTCAAATATCCTTACAGTTCTCCCCTCCTCCAGCCTGTCACCAGTTAAACAGACCCTATGAGGACAGTCTGTGTTCACACTATAATCTTTTGCGACACTAAACCTTAATCTGTCTTACAATTTCTATTGTTTTTCACTAAAAGGTTCTTCCAGAAATATTTTATAGTGCACATTCATTTTCTTGGCCAAGAATAAATTGCATAATCAGAGGCACTCTCACCAATGCTGAGTCTTCCTTCCCGGCCCAAATTTAAGAATTTCATGCGGATTACTCATTGCCATCTATCTAGCTAATTCAATGTCATTATTTTTCTCTGGTCTAGGCAGAATTTACCCTTCCCTGAAATGAGCTTATCTCATAATAAGATATTGGAGGAGGAAGGACAGTGCTGGTGGAGTTGGAGTCACCGAGGTCTACACATCCATTCCCAGGCCTGGAATTAAGGGGTTGTCAATACCTCCCATTAGAAGGGGAAATCTATTTTCTCCAAAAAGATTGCAACATGCTACTTAGTTTTTAAAAATCACGCCACTGACTGCAAACAGTGGCCTTCTCTAAATATTTGGTTTTGCGTTTAATTCTCTCCCCCAACACCCTCATCCTACTCCTGGCCTGACTCTCACTGACTATCCAGGTCACAGTTCATGCAACTCTCCTCTCTCTGTCCCCTGAGATTGAGAAAGGAACTTGAACCTCCTAGCCCCCTACTGACATTTCTAATATCCTATCAAGCATGCATCAAAATGAATATGCAATGCTGTCCAAAAGCAATACAATGCAAGCCACGTATGGAATTTGGAATTTTTTTAGTAGCCATGTTTATTTAAAGAAAACAAGTAAAAAGAAACAGGCAAAACTAATTTTAATAATACATTTTACTTAATTAAATTTGTCCAAAATATCGTAGTCCCCCCTTATCTGTGGGGGATGCTTCCTAAGATCCCCAGGAATGGTACTGAACCCTATATATATACAGATATCTGATATCTGTGATAAAGTTTATTTCATTCGTTAGACACAATAAAAGATGAACAATAATTGATCATAAAATAGAACCATAACAATATACGGTAATAAAAGTTATGTGAATGTGGTCTCTCTCTAAATATCTTATTATACTGTACTTGCCCTTTATGTGATGATATGCAATGACAGTGCCTATGTGAGGAGATGAAGTGAGGAGAGTAACGTAGTCATGGGTTGCAGCGTCAGACTACTCCTGACCATTTGATGCTAAGTCACAAGGGGGATCATCTGCTTCAGGGCCACCACTGACTACGTGTAACAGAAACCACAGAATGTGAAACCACGGATGAGGGGGGACTATTGTAATATTTCAACATGCAATCGATATGAAAGTATTTTTTTAAATAATAAATTTATTTTTTATTGCTGTTCAATTTGCCAACATACAGAATAACACCCAGTGCTCATCCCGTCAAGTGCCCCCCTCAGTGCCCGCCACCCAGTCACCCCCCTCCCCCTTCCACCACCCCTAGTTCGTTTCCCAGAGTTAGGAGTCTTTATGTTCTGTCTCCCTTTCTGATATTTCCTACCCATTTCTTCTCCCTTCCCTTCTATTCCCTTTCACTATTATTTATATTCCCCAAATGAATGAGACCATATAACGTTTGTCCTTCGATATAAGTATTAACGGGATTGTATGTATCCTTTATGTAAATCCCATGTGCGTTTCAGACTTAGGGCACTACTCAGTTCAGAGCAGCCACGATTCAAATCCTCTATAGCCATGTGTGGCTAATGCCTTCTATACTGAATGGCACTTTCTATAGTATTTGAACTGGTAGGGCTATTTGTGTTTCCTCCCCACTGCACTCCAGAGCAGGGGTTATGTTTATCTTTCACCATCGTACCCCTAGCACCCAGCACATAGTGGAAACTTAATAAATGTTTGATGAAAAAATAATTGAACAATCTCATCTCTGCCACTATTTAACTGTGTGACTTTGGGTTAGTTGATTTCTCTGGAGCTCCTAACTTATTAAAGAAGAGGATGTCATATTCCATGATTGCCAAGGTCCCCATAAATGTGCACATTCTAGGTCACTTAATTCAGTACCCGCCCCCTCACTGAAAGCAACTAAACACATTCCCTTGATTCTCATGAACAGTGTTTTAATGCCGGGGTACACCCAAATTTACCACGCTCCACTTTTCCACATTTTCCCAATTGGCCTTGGATCTTGGAGACATTTAAGATTATGATACTGCTCCCTTTTAAAATACTGTTGTTGTTGTTTTTATTATAAAGTATCTTAATAACAGAGAATTTGGACAGTAAAGAAAAGAACTTGGCAAATAAATTGGTTATATAGCTACTACCCAGAGATAAACATGGTTAACATTTGTGTGTCTACCTTTCTGGCATATCTTCTCTATTAATAATAATACGTATATAAATACACATTTGGTTTTCCTTTTAGCAACATGGGAGTCATGATGTATATGTTTTTTTTTTCAAATTATCCTTTGTTATTTAACAATATTTGGGGGAATATACACTCATGTCATCAAATGTTATTTTAAAGCATAATCTTGCTGGGTGCAACATCTACATCATTATGTGACTACATGGAGGTACCACCTTGGGGAGATGAAGGAGCAAACCAAGTGAGTATCTAGGGGGAAAATTTTTCCTTGTAGAGGAAACAGCAAATGCAAAGGCTCAGAGGTAGGAACAAGTCCACTATGCCAGCATGACTGAAGAAGAAACAGCAAGGTAGGAGAAGGCAGAAAATGGAGTTGGGGCAGTTATGGGAAGCCAGATAATGTAGCGATTGTGGGATCTGAGGGATAAAGGAAGCCACTGTAGGGTTTTCAGTGTCACATATGGTGGGGGGAATGGTACTGGTATCTGGTAGGCAGAGGCCAGGGGTGCTGCTAAATACTTTACAGTGTCCAGAACAGCCCCTAAGAACAAAGAATGATCTGTGCCCAAATGTCAATAGGTCTAGATTGAGAAATCATGCTCTGTTGGAAGACAAGAAGGGTAACCAGAAGACCAGCTAGGGGCCACCCAGGTAGCTCAGTGGCTGAGCTTCCACCTTCGGCTCAGGTCATGATCCACAGTCCTAGGGATCGAGTCCCCCATCGGGCTCCCTGCATGAAGCCTGCTTCTCCTTCTGCCTATGTCTCTGCCTCTCTCTCTGCGTCTCTCATGAATAAATAAAATCTTTAAAAAGAAAGAAATATCGAGGATGAAAAGAGGTGCTTTGGACCCAGATGGGAGTGGTAGAAGTGTGGATCAGTAGTCAGATTCTGTACAGACTCTGAAGATAGGGAGTTACCATGATTTGATGATGGACGAGGCATGAAGAATGGGGGGAAGGGGAGTCAAGGCTGACATCAATGTTTGAGGCCTAAGCAGCTGGAAGGATGGAATTGTCATAACTTGGATTGGGTAGAGTTCAAAAGGAGGCTGGGGGAAGAAGGTTAGGAGTCTTGGTGGTAGAGATTTTAGAGGACTCAAGAGGGATCGAAAGGGAAAAATAAAGAAGGAAGAACAGTGGAGAATGACTCCAGGTATGTGGCCTGTGCAACTGGAGTTGGATAGTGGAGTCATGAACAGAGATAAGAACAGGGTCTTGTCTGCACCTGGGAGATGGCAGGTTTGGCTTTGGACATCCTGGGTTGGGACACATGCCAAGGGATGATAACAGCTATTCCATATCCCTCACCTGTCTCTTAGAGCATCAACTAAAATCATGGAGGAAAACCACAGTGAAAAGTTAAAGTCTCTTACATACAAAAATTATCTTCAAAGTCGTATCACTTAATATGGCTTGGAGCTCCTCTAACCAATTTCCTGGGAAGCTATAATGTATGTCCTGTCACACTCTGCCCTTCAAGATTCTGATGAGAGTTGACTCTCTGCCATCAGGAAAAAACGCATATTTATTTAGGGTGTTTAAAAATTAAGTTTATAGCAATTGAACTTCCCTTTATTTGGCCTCAGAGCACATTAACATTCTTTGAACTACAGTGTGAGGAACATTTTATGGGTTATTTTTACATCAGTAAAAGGTTTTCGAAGCCAGAGAGCACACAGGATGTATCATTCTCAAGCAAGACCAACCCTAGGTAATGTGGGAATGATTTTCTTGTAAGTGGTTGATAGGGCCTATGATTAATTTTCATTGAGCCACCTGATAACATCTAATAGTAAGTCTTCATGGTCCTCATTCCATCTAATCTTCACTGAATCCTAGGAGGTATGTTCTGTTATTGCCCCCATTTTGCAGATTAAAAAAAGTGAAGCTCAGGGAAGGGAATTAACATAATTGAGGACCACCGAGGAGAAGAAAGTCACAACACAGGGAAAAGATGGAGTAAGAAGAAATTTTAAAGCTCCTTTGTTCGCCTGACCGTCCAGTTTACAGATGAGCCAATGGAGGCCCCACAAGGCCAGCCATATGTGACTTAGCCAAGGTTCTACAAGGTTCTATCATTACAAGGCAGAAGAGGCCACCAGCTCAAGAGGCAAAGATAGAATTTGGTGTCCTTGGAATCCACAAGCAGCTCCCTCCCAAAGCACACACATGGAAGGAAGGGAAAGTCAGTCGAGCAATAAGGCTGGAGAGGCTGGAAGATTCCAGATAAGCCAACCATCTAAGGCCTGCTTTCAGTGGCCTAGACTCCACCCTTCCCTCCTATCTCAGAGCATGTTGTGCCAACACTAGTTTCCTGGGAATTACCAAGTGGTCCCTGAAAGTGGTGGGTGGTTGTGAAGATTTGGAAAAGCCAGGAACCCCAGAGCTTGGACCAGGCTGTGCTCACGACTGTCAGGGGAACACGCGACAGTCCCCCAAACATGGGAATCCACGTCCTCCAGAACTTAGGTGGCACGAGCAGCCCAGGGAACACCAGCTCAGGAAAGGCTGCTGTGAGGGGCAGTTTTAAATGATTTGAAATGGGGAGTGAGGAATGAGGAGAGTTACTTTTAGAAAATAGAATTTGGCATACAAATCTGACTTTTGTCAGCAGTTTTCCCTTTTTTTTTTTTTTTTTTTTCTGATCTGCTGTACTGTTCACACCTGCTATTTGTGGAAGGTGTCTGATAAGAGGTTGTGTGAAGCAAAGGGGGAAGGTTTTCCTTTTTTCCTCTTGCAAAGTAGAGAGATACCAAATTAGACTTGTGCTCAATTCTGGAATCCACTCACTGAGGCCTCCATGATGCATGGACCACACTCTGCTTCCCTTCCTCTGCGGGGCCTCACACCTGGGATGGGGGAACAGTCTGCTGTGCCCATGGTGGAAGGGCACATCCATACTCTTCGGGCAGTTGGCGTGCCACATCGCAGGTGTACTCGTGTCTGTCTTCCTTCTAGCTAAAGTACTTTTCATGGTTGAGAAATGTGGGGATTTCTGTGGAAGCACCATGACTTCACATCTCTATATATCTGGCCTCTAGCACAGAGCCCCAGACTGCATTTATCCAATGTCTATTTCTGGTTTTTGGTTTTTAATTTTAGCTTCAACGAACTCTAATGGACGTATAAAACTGTAAGATATTTAAAGTGTACATCATGGTGATGTGATATATGTATACATTGCGAAAGGATTTCCCACATTTAGTTAATTAATACATCCATCACCTCACGTAGTTATCTTTTGTGTGAGAGAGAGGACACTGAAGTTCTACTCTCTTAGCAAATTTTAATTATACAATACACTGTTATCAGCTATTGTCACCATGCTTCACATTAGATCCTCAGACCTTATTCTTCTTATAGGTGAATGTTTGTGCCCTTTTACCAACCTCTCCCTAGTTCTCCGACCTCTTAGTCCCTGGCAACCATGTCTATGAGCTTAACCTTTTTTTTTTTTTTTTTTAAGGTTCCACATATAACTGATACCAGGCAGTATTTGTCTTTCTCTGGCTTATTTCCTCCAACAATGATGCACTCAAGGTCCATCCATATTGTTGCAAATGACAGGATTTCCTTCCTTCTCATGACTGAAGATGTCGTGTATATATACACCATATCTTTTTTATACATTCATCCATTGAAGGACACAGGTTGTTTCCATATTTAGACTATTGTGAATAACGCTGCAATAAACGTGGGAGTGCAAATATCTCCTCGATATAGTGTTTTCACTTTCTTTGGATATATCCTCAGAAATAGGATTGCTGGACCATATGGTAGTTCTCTTTTAATTGTTTGAGGAACTTCCATACTGTTTTCCAGAGTGGCGGCACCAATTTCCATTCCCACCAGCAGTGCACAGGGCTCCCTTCTCTCTACATCCTCGTCGACACTTGTTATCTCTTGTCGTTTTGATGACAGCCATTCTAACAGGTGTGAGATAATATCTCCTTGTGGTTTTGATTTGCATTTGCCTACTGGTGAGTGATGTTGAGCACCTTTTCATGTTCCTGTTGGCCTCCAATGACTCTTTTTGATCATCTATTATGTGCCAGCTATTTTCATCAGTCTGGGTATCTACTAATGAATAAAACTGATAAAGTAATGGTCCCATGGAATTCACAGTTGAGTAGAGAGAGAGAGGTGACGAGCAATGAATGAAACATTGTATAATGACAAACTCTGACTAGTGCTGTAAAGGAACTAAACAGTACACAGAAGGGGGTTTATAATAAGAAGTCTGACTCTATTTTTGGTGTCAGACCACTGACAACTCTGAAACCCCACATTTTGCCTTCCTTTGCTCCACATCCCACAAAAGCTTGGGGTCTCCCTCATTTGGTATAGGCAGGGAGTCCAAACCATGTAAATCCAATCCAACCCTCACCTGATCCTACCCCTAACCACCATAACATCTTAAGCCAGTCACCCCAACTGCTTGCAAGGCTATGCTGCTTTCCCACAAAACCCCACTATGTGAACAATAAACCTTTCCATACCTTGTCACAGGTGCACCTGTGTGCTGTGACCAGTCTCAATATCTGAATCAAATTATGGGTGGCAGTTTCATCCATTGTGGAGATGATCACAACCGGATTGTTATATGGATAGCACAGTTCTAACTAATATAACATAACTTAATATAGTATAAATATAAATAAGTGGTTTTCATTTGTCTATCCCTCTTAGTGTGATGGTATAACTTTTTTAAGGGTTCCAAAAAGAAATGTTAGGCAGACTTGACATATATAGATACATATTTAATATACAAAATCAATATATTCCATCATATATTATTATTATTCCATATGTATCAATTACTTCCATATATTTCCTTTGAATATTCAGACAACACATTAAATTTGGTTCCCAAACTAAGATCAGCTCTTCAGATAAGTAGGTTGTGTGGTCTGGCATGCAGGTTACTCATCCCAGGGACCCCCATACTTTTAGACTCTCTCTCTCAAGGACTTTCTGAAATCATTTATGTTTTAATCATGGGAAAGCATGAAATGGCCTAGAGAAAGAGCACTCTTGAGAAAGACGATGTGAAGAGCAGTGATACCTGGAAAGAACATTCCACCTGGTGCTGGAAAGCCTAGATTTCAGTCTCAACTCTAGTGGTTTTGACCTGTGAGGCTATGAACACTTGTTTTCTCATCTTTAAAAAATGTGATTTTTCATTTCTGTTTCACCCTGCCTCACCTGATTGAATGTGAAACGTATGTGATCCTGAAAGGTCTGATAGAGAAACAAAGTATTACTTTTGCAATTATTATCTAATTATCCCATCAACAACAGAGGTTACCTAGGGGCTGAGCTAGACAGGTTAGGGGAGTATCGAGTGCTGGGATATGGGGTAGTGCTGTCAACAGAGCACAGTGTGAGTTTTGGACTCAGAGACCCAAGGGCCAATGCCTGGCTCTGCCAAATTCTTTGTTTTTCCTTAGGCTTTTAAACAGGGATTTTCATAGTAACCCCCTAATAGGCTTGTTGTGAGAATGAAGTGATATCATTTCAAGGAAAGCTCTGAGTAAACATCCAATAAGTGCTAACTATTATTATTATTATCATTTGCATAATCATTTTGATGCTTTCTGGAAGGATTGGGAGAAACAAAGGAACTTTTTAGAGGCAGTCTCTAAAACTAGCTATGCCAGTTTTCCCCAGATCTGACTATCATCCTAACACTCAAAGGTCTCCATGGTAATTTAAAAATGTAACTGGAGAGAGAGAGAGAAGTTATTTCAAAATATTTTCTATAAAGTAGTGATGTGAGTGTGTAAGGAGAGATTTACTTGCAGGATATTGTTGATGCTTTTTGTAATTTATTTTTAAACTGGGATAAAGTACCTAGCTAAGCAGAAAAGGACTCTCAAAGTCAGATATTTGAGTCGTGTTGGTGGCTGAGCGGTAACACGCAATGATATACAGTTGCTTTGTAGTCATGGGCTCTTTAATTGAGCAGACTGATGTGTTGCTCGCATAATGGATGTGTGGAGCACAATGAGTGCCAGGCACTATTATTTCTCCCACCCTCCCACCTCAGAGCCAAGCATTTGAAGTGTAGGTGAACACGGACCATTTAGGAAATAATTGGTCTGACCCAGTAGCAGAAGTAGCCATTTTGGCAGCCGTGAGAGAGGTGTTACTCAGGTGACAGGAGACAATGAGGCTAAGATGTGAATGCAAGGTTTCCCCAGTTGTAAACCTGTCAGCATAGGAAATAAAGAAAAATTACAAACACAGTCCCAACCTTTTTGATGCTAGTCTTTTCGGATTCAGTTAAGAGAGAGAGCACGCTTTCTGTCTCATCAGTTAATGAAATTAAAGCAACTGAATTAGGAAAGTTAACCTTTGTTTTGTCTTTCTGGTTCTATTACTTCTATGTCAGGGGTTACCAAAATTATGGCCCATGAGCCAAATCCAGCCCCTGACATGATTTTTCCTAAATCAAGTTTTGGGGAATATGCCCATGCTCATTCATTTATGTGTTGCCCATATCTGCTTTCATACTGCCACAGCAGACTTGAACTGTTGTGCAGAGAATTTATGACCCACAAAGCCTTGAACGTTTCCATCTGGTCCTTCACAGAGAATGTTTGCTGACCCCTGATCTGTTGTCAAAGGACAATCAAGGTCATTCCCATTTCTTTGCTTGAAGTCCTTAAATGACTTTATGTTGCCTCCAGGATAAGTCTAAACTGTAAGCATGGTTTAAAAGATCTACAAACCATCCTCCCTCTACCATGTGCACTTCCTCTCTCTGCCATCACCTCTTCATGCTTTCTACTCCAGATACACAAGGAGATATCCAGTTCCTCCAAGAAACCTTCAGTCTTGTCTCCAGGCCTTTGTGTAGAGTGTTCCTTCTACCTAGAATATTCTTCCCTATATTCCTTTACCTTCTTTACCAAGGTTATGTTTTGTTCATGGCTGCCAAGGTCTTAAATTGCTCTATTCATTCTATTTCTTCAGGTATGAGTTCTGCTGCTTATCCTTCTCTATGGTTTCAGCATTCCTTGAGTAGTGATTGTTGATTGTTCTCTGTTTTTGTACTTGAGATTTTTCATTGTCTGTGCCACCCACTGAGAGAGGACCTGGAGTTGTGGCTTTACTTCAGGTGAGAATTGGGAGCAGAGGCATTTATTTATGCAGCTGCTCTTCTGAGCACGAACGCCCTGTATATCCCCCAGCCAATCTGAATCAAACTCCCATATTTTCTGCTCTCAGCTACAGCCAGATATATTCCTGGCTGCTACCTGGTTCAAAACAGGGGGCCGTAGGAGTCAATCATCCTGGCCTTGCATTCCAGTGAATTATCTTTCACTTGGTCATGAGCTGTCTCCTGCCTCTGCCTGTCCTACCTCCAAGCATGGAACATTCTAATGGAAATCCAGTCCCAAGAACAGACTATTTCTCCTCCTTATGTGAGACTACATATTCCCTTCCTTTAAAATTTTTTCCTACCATTTGTAGGAATTTAATGCAAAGGAGAGAGCCTGCAGCATGTCCTCAACCTGTCAACTTGAAAGAGAAGATATTGTTCATTATATCTTTGCTGCTAGAATATAACGTCCATGGAGGGTGAACTACCATATCTCTCTGTTACACCGTTGTATAATTGGCAGCTATCACAAAATCTAAAAGATGGCAGGTGCTCAATACATATTTATTGAATGAAAAAAAAAAAGGAGAGTGGCTGATTATTGGTAACTAGTGTTTGCTATCAGAAGAACTGGCTGCCTACAACACAATTGAGCCTAGGTTCCAGTTTTATAAGATCAGACAAAAGCAAAGATTCTTTTTTTTTTAGATTTATTTATTTATTCATGAGACACAGAGAGAGAGAGAAATAGAGAGGGACAGAGGCAGAGACACAGGCAGAGGGAAAAGCAGGCTTCATGCAGGGACCCCAACGTGGGACTTGATCCTGGGTATCCAGGATCATGCCCTGGGCTGAAGGCAATGCCAAACCACTGAGCCACCTGGACTGCCCAAAAGCAAAGATTCTTAATCGAAATCTACTTAGGATGCTTTTAATTCCCATTCATACCTATCTTTGTTGTAACAGAAATAGGGTCTCTTATTTTCAATAGGTTTCTAGCACCAGTAAGCAACTGAATGGTGAGCTTTAGGCAAAATAATGAGGAAATTAAAGATATAGTTATGTCTCCCTTCCATGACTTTTCCCATGCATTTGTAGTAGTGCAGATATCTTTATGTTGACTGTTTCAATCAGTGACAAACCAACTCAAAGCTCCTATGAAGCATGCATGGTAATACTGGCAACACTGTTTCCCCCCATCTCCACATCCACCCATCAAAACTTACATGTCTTCGATTCTCTTGAGCCTCTGTTCTCAGCTCAAAAAATCTTCTAACACTAATCTTATGTTTTCCTAGGTTTTGCATCACTGCTGCAATATTGGGTGGTATTTAGGTAGTAAATCTGTGGGTGTAATTTACCTTAAAAGGAATATATTTATGTGGAGAGAAAATGCATAATCATCCATATAACTAGAGCATCAAAGCCTTAAGGTATGGTTTCAAATTCAAGTAAGCATATTTGACTTTAAACAGCCATAGAAGAAATTTAGACAAAAATATTTAGGGATGACTAGTACAAGGGACACGTGTATATGGGAAAAATTAGTAGTAGAAAAAAGTTGTTTCCAAAGGGCTAGAGCCTAGGAAATACCTCACTAATCATGCTGCCATAATAAAATGAGCTCACTGCTTAATGCCGTACACTTCCCAACTACAAAGTAATTTTTTTTTTTGTGGGAAATTTCTAGAGTCCTTGTTTTATCCCAAATATATGACTGTGCCTCATTCAATAGTCATGACAAATTTAGATGAGCAGCATTTGCTCCTGTACGGATGGTATTTTTTTTTTAATCTCCTGCAACCTCTTGGCTGGCCCAAGGCCAGTATCTTTTCCCAAAATGCCAGGCTTAGGTATAAATCAATGAAGTTGTAAAAGGTCATCAAGTTGTATCACCTTCCTTTATGCGTATTTAAAACCCAGCCAGGACACATGATTATCCATTTTCTTCTGAAAGAGCTATGAGTATGGAGATAGGGCCTCTCCCTTGTCATTTCTGTGATCTTTTAGTATGTGCTACTGATCCCCCATCTCTAGTGGCATGTGAAAGGTGTTTTATCCTGTGCTAATGAGTGCAAGTTTGTTCTGATAAACCCATATCTTCTTACATGATCTTTTTCATGTTTAGCAGAGTCAACTACTCATAAAATAAATAAATAAAACACCTCAGCTTGACTCTAGCTTCAGCTTTGATATGTAAAGAGCTTGGAAATCACCATCCTTATGGCAAAAAAAAAAAAAAAAAAACTGGACAAATTGAAACCTAATCAATGTTTTGGTCCAATCAGAGAACTGATATTACAGTGTAAACCACTACCATAAAATCTGCAGAGATAGGCAAATGCAGGGCCAAAGATGAGACCTGCTTACCCCCCAAGCAAAAACTGTGGGAGTCCAAAACTGGTAGGAACACTTAAAGGTCCTTTCCATGGTTTGCTAGAGGCTGAGTATAAACTTGCCTGAGTTTTCCTTCTAAGAACCAAACCATATCTAAGAAAGATCCTGTCCTGGCTCTGGCAGGGGGAAAAGAAGAGCAATTGCTGTGAAATAAGTCCACTATGTCCTTCATAACAGTGGCTTTCTCTTCAGGAAAAAAGACTCAGCCAGAGCTCTATCCCAGTGAGTGGTTGGGTAACCTTCCCACTTGAGCTTGCTCCAGCCCCACTGACAAAATTGGAATGATTTGAGTAACAAAATGAATAATGTAATATTGGATTATATAACCCAACCTATAAAATAAATATCCATACTGAAATGAATGATTGGATGGATGAGTACAAACATATACACATAAATGAAGAATTAACCAATCTCTTATGCACAACCCCAAATCATTTACAAAGATAGTCCACACTAAAGGAGGTAGAGCAAAGCTCCTCACTCCTTAGGCATGGACTACACAGAGTGACTTCTTTCCAAAGAATACACCATGGCAAGCGGGGGGAGAGGAACTTTGGAGCCAAGAAAACTGGCAAACACTACCTCAGCTGAGGGTGCAAGATTAATGTCAGCAGTGCTAAGTCAGGCTGGTGACACGTACCCTTGATTGGATGGGATGAAAATAGTGCTCCACCTCTGCGGTCCTTTTCTCCCAAACACATAAAGCCTGTCTCATTGTGGAGGAAAAAAAAACATTAAATGAATCTCAACTGGAGAACATTCTGCAAAATAACCAAACCTGCATTTCTCAAAACTGCCAGAGTTCTCAACAACAAGCCAAGTCTAAGAAACTGTCACAGCCAAGAGGAACCTAAGGAGACATGACAACTAGGTGTAACATGGAATCCTGGATGGCATTCTGGACGAGAGAAGGACATTAGGTAAAAGCCAAGAAGATAGGAATAATCTGAATAGACTAAAACTGACTGTTGTTAACAACCATATATCAGTATCGGTTCATTAACTGTGACAAACATACTAATGTAAGATGATAATAATCAGGAAAACACAGGTGGGGCCTATGGGAACACTGTAGTATTATTAAAACTTTTCAGTAAAGGTAATTTTATCCTAAAATAAAAAGCTTATTTAGGGATGCCTGGGTTGCTCAGCAGTTGAGCATCTGCCTTTGGCTTAGAGCGTGATCCCAGAGTTCTGGGATCGAGTCCCACATCGGGCTCCCTGTGAGGAGCCTGCTTCTCCCTCTGCCTGTGTCTCTGCCTCTCTCTGTGTGTCTCTCATGAATAAATAAATAAAATCTTTTTTAAAAAGTTTATTTAAAAAACCACTCAGCTCACCCTAGAATCAGCAGCCCATAGCTAATAAAAGCAAGTGTCCAGCAGCACCACTACACAACTGGACTTCTCATCATATCCAACCTCATTCCCATTTTCTGATTCTTTCTGAAGACTCTGCTTCTGTCTTTCATGTATAATTCAAGGAAGAAAGTACCGAGGACAAGATAGAAGATTCTACTTCATATATATTTGGGGATATCTGGTCTGACATCTCTCCTGATCTCTTTTTCAGAATTCCATCCAGAAGATGCTTAGAATGTTTACTAGTACAGTGAGGTCCAGAATATCTAATTTATTAAGGCTCTAAGTTTAGAAATCCTTTCTAAAGCCAGAGTTTTCGAGTAGAAGCTGTATCTGTGAGTATGGGTATTACAGGGCTGACTCTCCCAACCCTCAAGGAAATTGTCGAAGGAGAGAAAGGGAAGGTAGGCAGGGGGAGGTTTGGGAGTGGGGGCCAGTTGCCCATAAAGCAAAGCTAGTAGTTTCTATGATTGTGTGATTGTGTTCTGTGCTCATTTACATTTCGGAAATTCTAGACAAAAAATAAAAACCTGGGGATCCCTGGGTGGCTCAGCGGTTTAGCGCCTGCCTTTGGCCCAGGGCACAATCCTGGAGTCCCGGGATCAAGTCCCGCGTCGGGCTCCTGGCGTGGAACCTGCTTCTCCCTCTGCCTGTGTCTCTGCCTCTCTCTCTCTCTCTCTCTCTCTGTGTGTGTGTGTCTATCATAGATAGATAAAGCTTAAAAAATAAATAAAAATAAAAACCTAAACATGTTTCTTTAGGGAAGAACTTCTCAAGTCTTTTGATATGCTGATAAAAGGAATATCTAATATGGAGATGGAGAAGCCAGCAGTACCTAAACTTATTTAATAGGTTTTTTGGTGGTGGTGGTGGTGGTGGTGACTTGCCTATTAACATCATGAGTTTTAGCAAAAGAGAACCTCAAAAACAGTCTTAGAGGCATAAATTGACCCTGTGGCCCACCTGCAATAGCATCACCAAAAATTTGAACATAAGTTATGTGTAAGACCATGGCACAGTCATAAGCTTACTTCTCAGGAGCTACAGAAGTGGAGTCTCCTGCCTTGTTCCAGTTCCTTCCATGAAGGGTCGATATTCTAAGGGCCAGGTCTGACAAAGCAGATATGCAAACTATTCAGTTGTTTCACTTCACCACTGAGGTCAGCGGGAGATACAAGAAGTTGCAGTTAAATCCTCCAATGCATCTTTCTTTCCATCTTTGCAGACTATTTTCCTAATGTATTCTTGGCTCTTGCTTGTCCAATGTGCAGGTAGCCTCTTCCGACCTGTTGTGGCTCCTCTACTTAGCTCTGTACCAAGTTTGCAAGTGGATATTCTAATATTTATGTCCAAAACATAGAGAGGAGACCCACTGGCAGTGAAAGCAGAGTCTCACCATTACTGAGACCTCTGCTGCCTCTGCTTAGTCAGAGACCAGCTGTACTACTGATGTCCTTCAGGTCTGTGGATATAGGACGGTGAGCATTCTGTGATATGCCATCTTTCTGCTTGACCTTCCCCACTCACCAGACCCCATCTATTTTCAAGGGTCTCATTTTACCTACTAAAATGAGGTAAATTTAGTTTATGTTTATTTATTTATTTTAGTTTATTTAGTTTATGTTTCTTAATGGACATTGGAAATTTTGTCTACCAAAGTGATTTCCCTTTTGAGCAATAATGCATTCTCAATACAGTCCAGTTGGCAAGAGAGAATAAGAAATATTTCTCTATATTAATAACACAGGGAAGCTTCATATAGAAGTTAGAAGTAAACTAATAAATTATCATTTCACTGCATGTCCTTCAACCCTTTAAAACAAATTGGATTTGAATCTTATCTTTGAGGACAGATATTGCTATATTCCTCATTGTGCAGAAGAGAGTCTACAAAAAGTCTGTAAGACTTGCCAGTGTGATCAAGCTGTTTCAGACTTAGGTCACAGACACCAAATATAGCTGCCTCCCAAAGACAGTCTCTTCAACAAGCGGCATTGAGAAACCTGGACAGCTTCATGCAAGAGAGTGAAACTGGATCACCTTCTTACACTGCTCACAAAAATAAACTCAAGATGGACTAAAGATCTAAATGTGAGACCTGAAACCATACAATTTCTAGAAGAAAACATAGACGGTAATCTCTTTGACATCAGCCACAGAAATATTTTTCTAGATGTGTCTCCTGAGGCAAGGGAAACAAAAGCAAATTTAAACTACAGGGACTACAGCAAAATAAAAAGCTTCGGCACAGTGAAGGAAACCATCAATAAAACAAAAGGACAACCTACTGATTATAAGGAGATATTTGTAAATGATATATCTGATAAGGGGTTAATATCCAAAGTACACAAATAACTTATACAACTCCACACCAAACAAAACAAACAAATATTCCAATTGAAAAATGGGCAAGAAGACATGAACAGACATTTTTCCAAGGAAGACATGCAAATGGCCAGCAGACATGAGAAAACACTTAATGTCACTCATCAGAAAAATACAAATCAGAACTACAGTGAGATGAGATACCACTCACACCTGTCAGAACGGCTAAAATAAAAAACACAAGGGGAAGATGTGGAGAAAAAGGAACGGTCTTACACTGTTGGTGGGCATGCAAACCACTATAGAAAACAGTGTGGAGGCTCCTCAAAAAATTAAAAATAGAAATACCTATGATCCAGTTACTGCACTACCATGTATTTACCCAAAGAAAATGAAAGCACTAATTCAAAAAATTTATGTATTTCTATGTTTATTACAGCCTTATTTACAATAGCCAAGATATGGAAGCAAAATAAATGTCGTCAATAGACAAATGGCTAAGGAAAGTGGGGTGTATATATACAATGAGATATTACTTAGGCATAAAAAAAATGAAATCTCGCCATTTGCAATAGCATGGGTGGAACTAGGGGGTATAATGCTAAAGGAAATCAGTCAGAGAAAAACAAATTACCATATGATTTCACTCATATGTGGAATTAAAAAAAAAAAAAAAACAAATGAATGAAGAAAAAAGTAGAAAAACCAAACTCTTAAGTGTAGAGAACTGATGGTAGTCAGAGGGGAGGTGGGTAGGGGAAATGGGTGAAATAGGTGAAGGGGATTAACAGTACACTTGTGATGAGCACTGAGTCATGTACAGAATTGTCAAATCATTATATGGTATCCCTGAAACTAAGGGAACACTGTATGTTAATTATACTTAAATTTAAAAATAAATAAAAATTTAACAATAAGAGCTGCCCCCCTCTAGATGCTTTTGTATGCCTCTCTGGGGGTTCCAACAAAGAGCCTGCTTCATAGACCAGCACCTCTCAAACTGGGTAGGGCAATAAATTAATTTTGTTTTTTTTTTAAGGAATACATAAATATCTAATATTAACACCATAATCACCTTATTATTCTATGATTTCCAATGTTTTCAAAGTTAATAAGTGACACGCAAGTGACTAATGCAAAATTACAGTGCTTCCCTGTGTTACTAAAGCACGTTAAGAGGATTGCTCGTGCTGATTCTCTGTGCACACCAGATCTTCTGGACTACCATCCTCTGAGTCTTTGGTCCACGGTGTGCTGTGGAATGATTCAGAAGACAGCAGATTCTGGAGTTCTGATTTCATTCCAACTGGAAGAATGTGGTAATGAAATCGTTTCTTTCTCCTTTTAATTTTTTTTTTCTTTTTAGTAACCTCCACATCCAACGTGGGGCTTGAACTCACAACCCCGTGATCAAGAGTCACATGCTTTTCTAACCGAGCCAGCTAGGCACCTCTGAAACCATTTCTTCTAAACATGTCTCAGGTCTATTAAATAAGCACATCGAAGAATTCCCATTTCATCTCAAATGGGCTTGTCGTGGTAACCTGATTTCAGCGTCTGTGCATCAGGAAGTACATAGCTTTCTCGGGATGATTTTAAGAATTAATTATTTAAGTTTCCTGTTTCTACTTCATAATCTCTACAGATTAGTACATTAGCGCAGATTTGCAAGTTTGTCTAATTATTGTTCTCGGTACCACCAAGCCTGACATTCTTTTTTTTTTTTTTTTTTTTTTTTTTTTAAAGATTTATTTATTCATGATAGACATAGAGAGAGATAAAGAGGCAGAGACACAGGAGGAGGGAGAAGCAGGCTCCATGCACCGGGAGCCCGACGTGGGATTCGATCCCGGGTCTCCAGGATCGCGCCCTGGGCCAAAGGCAGGCGCCAAACCGCTGCGCCACCCAGGGATCCCCAAGCCTGACATTCTTAAATGTGTTCATTCCAATCTATGGGAAGGATTGCTGAGCTCGGGCATCTGTAGGTAAGAAAAAACTTCGTAGGGCCAATTTACTAAT
The DNA here is from genome assembly GCF_053574225.1 of Canis aureus. Classification (NCBI taxonomy): domain Eukaryota; kingdom Metazoa; phylum Chordata; class Mammalia; order Carnivora; family Canidae; genus Canis; species Canis aureus. The sequence continues at coordinate 44,282,008 of NC_135636.1, read as the reverse complement.
AAAACTTGGCATGATGCTTGCTGCAAAGATGCTGCCTGTCAAGAGCTTAATCAGGGAGACTAATCTTGCCCACTGTTGCATCCGGGGAAGTCATTGTGTGTGACTTCGGGGACTACTGTCTTGTTAACTCAAGAGATAAGCTGAAAGAGAACCCTTCCAGAAAAGTACATAAAGGGAATGCTTATTTGGACTGCTTTTCATCTGTTCCACATCAGTGAAACTTCAAGGAAGAATTACAGAAAATGTTCTAGATTGAAGTTTCCAGGGGAGCTGGCTAATAATCCTCAACCTCTCTGCCTCATCTACACATCACACTGACCAGTTAAAATTCCAATTTGCACTGGGATTCAGGATGGTATGCGGTAGCTGAACACGGTTTTTCCACACCCGTAGTATTGGCATCACCTGAAAGCTTGTTAAAAAAACATGTCTCAGACCTCACCCCAGACACACTGAATCAGAATCTACACGTAAACAAGATCTCCGTGCTAACCATATGCACGTCAAAATTTGCAAAGCATTAGTTTGGGGCATTTACCCCATGGGGTGTCCAAGGAGATTCACTGGAGAATATAAACAAGAATGTTTATAAGGTAAGAAGAATATTCATAAATTTGTATAATTTCTATTTTGTGAACTTTAGTAATATATATAATATATAGGAGTATGTGAATAAAACTTATAAATAACACATATTGGCTCTGCATGCTCAAAGTTTTCTATTATAATCAAAATGTTTACCTTGTACTAGCCTTCCCCAGAGTGTAGTCTGCAGACTGCCTTCCTTCATCAGATCATCTGAAGGGTGCTAACTAACCATTTAGGTCCCTAGGATCCATGTGGACCCATTGAAATAACCTCCGCCAGGTGGGCACCAAAATTCACATTCCAAACAATTTTCATGGACCATTTTGCTGCTAAAATTTGAGAACCACAACGTTAGACCACCTTCCGCCTACTTCATTTGCAGTGTGATGTTAGATGATGTTTACTTGCTCCCCAAAGTTAATTACCACATTCATTGTTTTTCACTTCACCTGACACCCCACCACCAAAATTTCCATTATGTTATTTTATGGCGTTTATATCATTTGTATATCTTTATATCATTTCATTAAATCATTTAATAAAAATACTGCTACTATGATTTTGGAATATGTTTTAGGCTCTTTAGCTATATGTCATGACCAAAGAAAACAAGAATATCTCTACATATCTTCCTTCTCTAGAATTAGTTGATACCAGGGTTTGTGAACTTCCCTCTCAACCTCCAAGACTGGAAGATGGCAGCCAAAACCAAATGGAACTCAGAAACCAAGAATGGCCAGAAGGCTGGCTGTTCACACAGGTGTCATTTCTTAACATTCCTCTCCAACGTAGTAAGGGACCAGGGGTGGATTCTATAGATGTCTTAAATTTAAGTAAATCCATCTCCATTTCTTATTCTCAGGCCCAAGAAATGATCTTGGCCAAGGTCAACACCCCTTAAGACACCCCTGATTTTCCTATTTGTTTCTCACCAGATTTAAAGAACATGTGTACAGTAAGCCAACGCTTCATGTGATCCCACTATCCACTGGAGAGACACAGAGGTAAGTAAGATGTATTCTTTATGTAGAGTAGCTTGAAGTCTGACCCGAAAGAGTCACGTAGCCAATTAAATCTATTATAATGTGTAAAATGAAGAAAAAAAGTGGAATTTGGGGCAAAATCTATGGCAATACTCAGAGAAAGAGAAACTCCTTTCTTGGTAAGGTGGTGGCGAAAGTAAAGAAGGCCACCCAGCAAAGATTCTCACTTGCTAGGCTAAGCCTTGAAGGAGTGGAATTTCACTGGTAGAGAAAGGAGGGGTGAAACAGAAAGGAAATTTATTATTTCTAGCCTCAATTCCCGCTGTTTCTCCTATTATCTGCATTATGCAGCATGCAACGTGGGTGGGCTCGTTCTATCATCATCGTCATCCTCAACAATATTATTAGTTTCCTACCATGTGCCTTCCACATGGCCTTCTATGTGTGTTTTCTAGTTTAATCCTCAAAACCACCATGGGATTATGTTTTATCACTACCCCTGTTTTACAAATGGGGGAATAGCAGAACAGAGGTGTAAGATAACCTGACCAAAGTCACACAGCTCATAAGATGTATGATGGGATTCAGACCCACATATTTGGACTCTTGATGTCTCTCAAGATGACTTGGGCTTCCTGAATCACTGGCACCACTAACGGGACATACCTCTGTTGGTAGAGCCAAGGACCATGGCTGTGACACCAGTCACTGAATTAACTCTTCAGGTGAAGTTAATTCCATGAACAGCTGCCCCGGGTTGACCAAGCCGAAGTGTTCTTCAGAAAGGCAGCTTGTGCCATATCACGTTTGTTCCTAAACAAGGTGATTTGCTGTAATGCTGCCAATTGCCTAGCAATCAACCGCCAGCTCTGGAAATAAACCCTGCTACTGTTTAGAGAGCAGTAAAAGGGGAGCCCTTGATGGCTGAGAGTTGACAGGAAAACGTGGATCCCACCACTGTCTAAATCCAACGGATGTGAAGTTAATCGTCCTTGTGGTGCCTGGATGGTGACCTATCTGGGCTGCAAATTTGGTCCCTGTCCAACGCACTCTTTGGATTATGGATCTGTGTCTCCAGGACCGTGAATATGGTCCTTTCCCCAGCACTAAATTTCTCCTAAAATTTATTTTCCAAAACATTATTTTTAATGTTAAACAACCCCAAAATGCATTTTTCATGTTTATTGCCAGTGCATAAAATTACAATGCTGTGAACATTTTTAGCAGCATACCAATATCGTGATCCATAATTTAAAAGGTGACTTTAGTATGGCAATAAATTTCATGAGACACTGAAACCTCTGCAGAAAGTATACAAATTAGGGGCCAGCCATTCAGCCAGCATTTGGGGGGATGTGGTTAATTACTATGTTTCCACCATTAGAGAAGACCGTGGGAGCGACCATTGCAGGCTCCATGGTGGAACTGCTGGTGCGGGAAATAACCAGGCACTGGGTTTGCAAACTCTCCTTTAGGAAGATGGTGGTGACATTTAGTACATGTAGCAAGAGTGATGAAATCAGGGTAAGAGACATATGCCTTCACAGATTTCCCCCATTAAAAAAAAAAAAAAAAATCAGCAAACACAGACACACACACACACACACACACACACACACCCAGGCTCTGTTGCATTTACCAGAAGGTGAATGCTGTGTGTCGGGAATGGGGCTATTAGCTCTCGCTGGCTGAGTTTCACAGTTTGAAATTAATTTTTTTTTCTGTATTTTCGCCCTCCTGAGGTCCTGACCAATTGCCACTTTGTCGGTGAGCTTTTTTAATTTTCAAGGAAGGTAGGTGGTGTGTGAAACAAATCAATTGCTCCTTCAGAAACCACATCTGTATGGCTTCTCACTTTAGCTTCTGCCAAGCTGGAGGCAACTCAGATTTTCTTTTTCTTTTTTTTTTTTTTCCCTCCAAGAGGTATGAGGCCCAATTAGGAAGCCAAGTGAATATGGAAACTGTTTCGTCAGGCAAAGAAACCACACAAGGATCACTTTCTTAGCAGAAGGTGGCCGTTGGTGGAGGCTGGGGTAGGATTCTGGGCAATGAACACATGCCTTGCAAATGGACACTGAGGTCGCTCATTCCCTCTGTGTGATCACATGAAGGGGCTTGGTGATGGCAGAAAGGTAATTACCAAGTGCAAAGCTCTAATGAAGCCAAGGAAATTAGCACGACCCTACAAGTTGCAGGGCCCAAACCATGTGAGATGCCCACGTAGGCGCGCCCCTGCGTGAGCACACACACGCATGCCCCAGATTATGTGTTTAAGAAGACTCCCCACATTGGCATCATTATTCTATTTAGGCTAATGATGCCTGAGATAATCAGTGCTATCACTGCTTTGAAAATGATAAGTACCATATAGAAAGGCCCCCCGGGGAAATTTGGCCTGTTAAGGCTTTTCAGGTCTGATGGATTTTTTTAATCTATCTGCCAGACTGCTTTGAAAGCTAAATAGATGCCCATCACCAGGCTGTCAATGGTCAACAACTTCACATATTTTGCTTGTGTTGACATTTTTGTTTCAATCTAATGGGTTGTTTGCCAGATGGCTGCTGTCCTCATTAGGGTCTTTTAGCACATCAAGTTAGTATTCTTTGGGCTGATTTATGTATAAAACTGGGTGGCCCTTTGTTTCCAACTATTTTCTTTTAAAAGATCTGAACTAACTGATGGGTGTATTTTTAAGGATTTTCGTGGCTATCAGGAATGTGTATGAATAAGCACCCATGGTGGGCACTGGCAATACGATTCATTTTTGTATACTTAGCTGAGAGTAGAACATGTGCTGCATTATTTATCATAAAAATACAAATTTAGGAAAGTTGACAATTACTTAGAACATTACTTAACTGATGGCAATTGAAAGTTCAAACTCTTTAGAAATACCACATCAAGTATTCTTTAGCATCATGGCTTCTGGGGGCTGTAACATTTCTCTTTATAGCATGACCTCTGGCACTCCAATGAGAGAGATTTTGCAAAGATTTAACCACTTCCTGTGGATGAGAGGCAACCAAAAATGCTTTTTCCCCATGTACCCTCCAAAATGAGCCCCCTCTGTTCCCCTTCGCAGCAAAACTTCTCAGAAGAGTGTGTAAGGGCTCCCTCCTTCCTTACCTTCTGTGCAGGCTGTTAAGCTATTGTAGCCCCCTTCCCCTCCCACCCTTCTGTGTTTTCAACTCAGCTTTCCACAGAGGGTCCCATTCCTATCACCTGATTAAAGCTGGTTTTCCTTGCTAATTCCCACCATGTTTCAGATCCACAACTCCTGTCTCCTGTTACAGCACATCTGTAACACCTCGTATATAGACTGCTCATCCCATCCACGCTCTTAAATCTCTCTTCCCACAGTTGTTTTGGCAGCCTCTGGCCTTCTCTTTGTCTCTAGTCTTACTTTTTCAGTCTTTTTTTTGCTGGTTCTCCATTGACTGCTTGACCTTACTGTGTTGACTTGTTCCAGAGTGGGGTTCCCTACTCTTCCTTATCTGTGCTCTTTCCTTATCTGTGCTCTTCATCTCATGCTATGGCTTTAAATATCACCTGTGGTCAGTGAATTCCAAACTGTATCCCAAGACTTGATTTTTTCCACTGAACTCCATTCATATGTCCAGCTACATATTTCATTTTTCTACTTGGATGATATGCATCTCAATCTTAACATGCCTTTATAAGAACTTTCTAAATTTTCAACAAAAATGTTTCTCCTATAGGCTCCACGTCTTGGTAAATGGCAATATCATCTACCCAGTTGCTCAGGTTGGAAGACTGGGGGTCATCCTGAGTCCTGTCTTGGCCTCATTCCCCACATGTCATCCATCAGCAAATCTTCTTCTCACAAAATATTCCTCATCTGTTTTCTCCTCTCCATCTCCACTACCATAACCAAAATTTCTTATATGGATTTTTGTCACTGCGCTCCTAACTAGTCTCTTTTTTTACTCCTGTCCTTCCACAACCCACTCTTTATAGTAGCAAAAGTTAAGTTCAAAAAAAAATTCAGCAGATCATGTTAACTTCCTATCAAGCCCTATCAATGGCTTCACAGCATACATAGAATGAAATCTCAATTTCTTACCATGTTGCCTTGCAGGACTGGGCCATGCCTACCTCTTAGTTTCCATCTCCTTCCATTCTCCTTCCCCCATGATGCTCCAGATATCACAGAACATGCCCAGGGTGTTCCTCCTAAGGGCTCCTGCATTTGTCTTTTTTTTCTTAGCCTAGACTGTTCTGCCAGCAGTTTTCACATATCCTGTTTCTTCTTGTCCTCAGAGCTTCCTGACTACTCTATCCAGAGTATCCTGTCCCCAGTCACTATCAGTTTACCCTGTTTTGATTTCTTCTATCACTTACCACTACCTGCAATTGTCTTGTTCATGTACTGTTTTTTCTGGTTTGTAGTCTTGTCTTTCTGAACTAAAATGGAAGTTCTGTGGACCCTGTCTTGCTCCCTCCTATTATCTCTGACACTTGGATCAGTGACTAGAAGATATAAGTGCTTAAGAAATACTTATTTGTTAAACAAATGGATACATCTGTGCAATTTAGTACAGAATTACTATATTCTTTGCCATTTAGTAGAGTTTTGGATCTTCCTCAACTGAATTAAAAGCTCCTGGAAGGTAAGGACTCTGCTTGATAAATCCTCACTAGGATTGTTACAAGTACTAAATAAAAACTCATTAATAAAATGACATATAAATAATGCCATCTTTTAGGATATTCTTCCTAAAGGACGGTTATATTTCCTAGATCTCTTCCATTATATATTCAACATAAGGCACATTAAAAATACAAATAAAAACTGTTTATAGGGAGAGCTGATACATATTCAAATATATTGAAAATTGAACAGAGGGATTTGTAGCAAAAGTAAACAAGAGACTCTGGGGGAAAATCATACAAATCATGCACTAAATATAGAAATGTCATTATGAATACCATTGGAAACCCCATAAAGTTAGTACTTCCATTAATTAATTTATTCAGTCATTCAGAAAATACAAATAGAGGTCAAACTACATGATGGACTTTATCTGTAGGACAGTGACTGTATAGACAGTGTGTATGACCTTTGAGGATGATTAACTAATGAAGTAATAGACAAGCATTCAGGTCATTAAGATATAGGATGAACAGTAAGTAGTAGGATGGATAATCACAAGGATTGGAGAATCCCAGAAAAAGTCTTAATCCAGACTTGAGTGTCTAAGAGAGCATCCCAGAAGAAATGGTTATTTTCATAGTGTTAATGCTGGGCTCATCACATTTTAATGCTCTTAAGAATCACCTTGTCAGCTTGTTAAGATGTAGATTTGCAATCCCCTCCCCAAGATCCTGATGGAAGTGGTCTGTAAATCAGACTTTAAGAATCTTAATGAGTAGCATGAGGTTCATTGACATTCGACACTTTTGGTTTTGAATCTCAGCTCTGCCCACATACTCTGACTGTTTGGTAAAATTTCATTCCCTCTTTCACCTCAGCTCCCTGACCTACATAGAAACACTCAACCAACATTAGCAAGTACTACTATCATCAATGTTAGCATTAACCTAACAAAAAAAAAAATGGGGAGGGAATGTTCTAAGCAGAAGAAATAAAATGTAAAAGAGGCAAAAGGCATGTGAGAAAATTTACTGTAACTATGGCTGGAATGACCTACATAAGAGACCAGGAATCCCAGCCATTATATATAGTGTGATATAGTCTAGGCCAATGGCCAAAATCTGGACCACTGCCTTTTTGTAAATAAAATTTTATTGGCACACAACCTTGCCCATTCATTTATGTACTGCCTATGGCTGCTATTGTACTTATAATGGCAGTTGTCGGACAACAGAGATGGGAAGTTGTGACAGAGACCATATGGCCTGCAAATCCTGAAATATTTATTATCTGGCCCTTTATAGAAAAAGTATGTTGAAGCCAGGTCTAGTGGCAGTATGACAAGATGCTTAGGGGTGTGAGCTCTGGAACCAGACTTCTTAGGTTTGAATCTCAGCTTTGACACTTACTGTGAGACCCTGGGTAGGTGACTTAAACTCTTTGTGCCACAATTTCTTCTAAAAAATAGGGATAATAGGGATGCCTGGGTGGCTCAGTGGTTGAGCATCTGCCTTCGCCTCAGGCCATGATCCCAGAGTCCCAGGATCGAGTCCTGCATCCTGCTCCTTGCAGGGAGCCTGTTTCTCCCTCTGCCTATGTCTCTGCCTCTCTCTATGTCTCTCATGAATAAATAAAATCTTAAAAAAAATAAAATAAAAAAATAAAAATTGGGATAATAAACATACCTTCCTTGTGGAGCTGTTGTGAGGATTCTAATTATTTAATACAGGTAAAGTTCTTAGATGAGAGCCTGGCATAAAATAAGCACTTTATAAATATTAATATTATTAGTAGTAAAAATAGGTCTTGGGGCACCTGGGTGGCTCAGTCGGTTGAATCTCTGGTTCTTGATTTCAGCTCAGATTGTGATCTCAGGGTCATGAGACTGAGCCCTGGGATCCATGCTCAGCACAGAGTCTGCCTAAGATTCTCACAATCCCTCTGCCTCTACCCCTACTCGCACCCTCTTTCTCTCTAAAATAATGAATAAGTAAATCTTTTTTTTTAAAAAAAAAGAATAGACCTTTATTGAATGACTGAATCTGAACGGTATATGAAACCTGGCTTGGATGGGATATCTCTAAATATACTGAGGCCAAGATGATGAAGACAGAACAGACTGGCTAATAGATGAAGTGGAAGAGTTCGTAACCTGAACATCTCTGATTGTGCCCTTCTAATTATTATTTCATATTTATGCATGCAAAGTCAACTACACCCTTCACAAAGGTCTGGCAATCGACAAGCAATCTATCGCAAACATGATCAAATGCTATCAAATTCTAAAAGATACTCTTTTCTACCCTCCCCCACCCCCACCACACACACATATAATTTTATTTCCGTGGCCTGGCTGCCTCCCTGCCTGTTGCCTCGGCTGCGGTGGCATTCTCTTAATAAATCCTGTGCAAATTCATTTTTCTTTTCGTGATTCCTTTTCTCAGTCCTTTCTCCTCTTAAGAATCCATGTCCCACCTTACATGGCTCTTTCGGAAGGTGTTGAAAACAGTCCTGCTGTGTAAGTGGTGATGTGTACAGACACAGCGTTGAAGTCAGACGGACCAGCCTAAGTCTGAATTCCTTCTCTGCCCCTTACTTGTAACTTGACAAACTTCTCTCAGCCCCTGTTCAACCACCTGCAAAATGGGGATTCGAATGATCCCTGCTTCATTAGCCCAACATGGGGAATCAGTCAGATTATATATGTGCTACACATGGAGGAAGTTCCCAGTAAGGGATAACTGCAGTTCACTTTGTTTCGTTTTACTAAAATACAATACTTGGAAAATTTGGGTTGGTATTTTTGAGTAACACTGCAATAAAATGCCTCATTCTAAGTATTCAGCAAGTGAATAGATTTTGCTCTCCTAGGAACACCATATTTTTTCTCCAAGAACATTTAGGCACTTTCTGACTGTTATTAAATTAAAATGTTTATCCCTCAGGAGAGAAAACAATCAACTCCCACACCAATTCTATTTATGAAACAAAATGCTTTGTTTTTTTTTTTCCCTGACTCAAATCCTCCTTTATGTACAATCTTTTTGAAATAGCAAGGTGTTTAGAATAATTCTCACACACTGTGTGTGTGTGTGTGTGTGTTTATGTTTGTTTCAGGGCTAAGTTGGTATTTGGGGGCTTGTCTTGAGAGTCATCTTTTATCTGCTCTCAGATAGGTTGCCAAGACCATGGAGAGTTCTTGGCAGAAGGAGAGTTTCCGAGCCCTTACGGTGTGGGTGCTAGAGAGCTAGCTAGGTGGGTGGGGATAGGTAGGAGACTCAACAAGAGGCAAAAAGGACCAAAATTTTCAGACATTTGTTATCTTTCTTGGGGAAGATCAGACACAGCCAGACACCAGTCTTCTAAAATTCTGATGAACATACACAGCCCTATGGGGTTACATCTGCATTTGCGTATAATCTCATTTCTATTGTATACATTAAGCTGCCAGTCAATATAAGGTCAATCCTGGGAAGAACCAAGTATCTTTCTGTACTTCTGTTGATGTAACCCCCACACTTTATAGTCCCAGTTAATGGAAAGACCATTTACTTAGAATCAGGAACCACGAACTTGATCCTATTTCTCTTTGAAGACTGACATCAGAGGTGACCTTTTCTGGGAATATTCTTATGCCCAACGTCACATACAGCCCTCATCAGGAGTAGGTCACTTTATAATTCGGTTGTATGTTGTGGTGGACCTATTGCATTCAAGCTCTTAACTGTTTTGCTATTATTGTCTTTGGCAGAAGAGACTCTGTGAATCACCGCTGCCCAGCTGGTGCTCAGGAAAAGCTTGGTGGGTGGCTGCGGCATGAGTATTAGAGGAAGAAGAAGAGACAATGCCAAGCAGAATTTGGGGCATGACTCTGCTAGTATTTTCTGGATAGGATGACTAACTCCTCAGTTTGCCTGGGAATTCCTCAGTGTTAGCATTGAAAATCTTAGGTAAACTCGGATTATTAGTCACCCTCTCTCTAAATGAGGAGTCTTGCATAAGCTTCCTGACCACCCTGAGTCACACTTTCTTCTCTTTTATTGTCAGAAGCATCACCTTCAGACCTATTATTTACTGCTACCTAAACAAGTGGAGTAGTTGTCTGTTAACTGTGTCTGACCAGTCTTCCATTTTCCCCTTCTGGTAACAGTACCCCAGTTCTCCTTTAAGGGGTCATTCCTTCTACAAGCTTAGTCTGAGGGATTGACTCCACGCTTGACTCCAAGCTTGGACACACAACCCAATGGCCAATTGGAGCAATCTATCCCCTTGGCTACCATGATTAGCTTGGAGATGACCATGTGATCCAGGTTAGGCCAAAGAGATACAATTCTCACACCTTTGCTAGAGATACAGAGGAAGATGTGCTCTTCTTTCATCAGGGCTTTTAGCTGATAGGCTATGGGCCTGATGTCATATAGGACAGCCACATCAGAGAATGGCCTGCTGGAGTGTAAAGCCAACCCAGGAGGAAACAAAGCTGAGAGATAGGGAGAAACACATCCTGCCAATAGCACTGAGCCATTGGACTAAGCTCTGGCAGGTTAGTCCTGGAGATCTTAGTGATGGACATATACTCTTGTGCTTTAGTTCATTTGATGTGGAAGCAAACTTGGGACCAAAGAGTCTCAACACAGCAAATCACAACAGTACAAGATGTTAAAAGTCATATTTTATATATTTTACTTCCCAATTTCTGAATCTGTTTTAAAATTCCAATATTAAAAAAAAATCTCCTTTTCTACCCATGATGATACACTTTTGCATTTTATACTTAAGAGTCAAATATTATATGTTCAAATGGTGGCTGGGTGACAAGTAGCACCTTCTCCCCATCCCATTCCCAGTGAACACTTACTGCCACTAGACACTGTGCCACAGGCTTTATATGTATCACTTCGTGTAAGTCAAACAACCACCCCAGCAGGAGATACTCTTACTGACCCCATTTAACAGATGAAAAAACAGAAGCTCACTAAGGTGAAATAACTGAATCACCACTACAAAGGGAAAGGAAGTACAAAATAATAAAAATGTGTTCTTTTATTTATATACTAAGCAAATGTTAGTGTCTGCTCTATGTCAGAAACAGTTACAATGTGCTGAAAATACTGAGGTGAACAAGATAGTCATGAGGATTTGCATTCTAATGGGGTGATATAATGCACAAGAAACCACAGGAATATAATTTCTGGCAGTTATAAGAGCCAAGAGGAAAATGAAGGGGATCGTGAGTGTCTGTCGAGGGGTGAACACTTCCATGAACTTGTCAGGATGGCCTCTCTTAGGACGTGACGTGTGCGTGGAGACCTGAGTGTTTTGGCAGGGGCTGTGGGGGTGGACAGCAAAAGGATGGGGGAGAAAGTGCTCCTGGCAGGTGGGCCTGCTACCTACCTACAGAGTGGTCTCACGGAGCAAAGAAAAGCCTTTGCAGGAAAGCCCTTGGTAAATTACAAATGTCATACAATTGCTCATTTTTTATCTTTATTTAGAGTCAAACACCAGTGACCCACCATTCCTGAAACTCTCTGTAGGGCTGAGGCTCCTGGAATAAAGCTTGGTTTGTTTTCAACACCATTCATCTCCTTTTGTGGCATTTTGCTTCCTTCCCTAAACCAGTTTCCTAATCTCCAAAGAGTGCACATAAAGCACTTTTCGTGGTGCCTACATACAACAAGCACTCAGTAAACAATTCTTTGTCATTGTATTTAATTTGGGGAATGCAAGAAAAGGACTCCTGTGGGGAAATGTTCTTTTTTTTTCTTTAACACTTGTCCATCTTGATGGGTATATCCGTTAAAATTCATGTGAAGATTCCTTGACTGCTAACAGTAGAAATTCACTTTGCCTATGTTAAGCCAGAGAGAGAGAGATTGAGAGAGAGAGAGAGAGAATATTTAGGGGAAGAGTCTAGGTAATAGACCACAAAATCAAAAGGAAAGCTGTAGAACCAAGACTCAGAAAGTACAAGAATCAGGACAGCTCCATGCACCTGCAGAGAAGGAACTGATTGGCTGACGGGCAGTGCCAATTAAACCAGGGTTGGGGTCATTCTTTTCCAGATTTAAATTGCAAGGGAATGAAACCATTTCGTTTAACTTGGGATCTCATGCCTATTTGTTGGCCAAGAGGTAGTGAGGAAGTTTGGCTCTCCCTCTAGCCCTGTCATCAAAGGCAAAGGAAGGACACCCCGAATGCAGAGCTTAAAGTAGTTATGATTCTGAGCAGGAAGAAAGCAGTAATAACCACCACAATAAGTAGGGGCAAACAGCTATGGCCTCGGAAAGAAACCATTTGTTTTAAACTGTAACTAAGGTACAGGGGCAGAAAATGAAAAAAAAAAAATATATATATACACTCTAAATTGGTTTTTGGCATCCTCTGCAGAGGTGGTCCTGTCTGAGGACCCATGAGGAGCATGGGGTCTGGCTTCCGACCACTGGGGTTTGAACCCCAACTCCTCTGCTTGCCAGCGCTGTGAGTTTGGGCAAGTGATCTTTCATATCAGTCCCCAAGTCCTCATCTACTCATTGAACCTGCCTCACAACATTGCTATTAGAATTAAATGAGTTCAGGTGTGTAAAGTTGTGAGCCGCATGCCCAACATGTCGTAAGTGACAAATAAATTTTAGTTATTCTTATAATAATTGATATGATTGATTTCTATATTTAATACAATTGGGAGACTTTTGGTGCTGTCAGATGCAAATGTGGTTCCAAAGGTCACTGACTTGCAGAACTTGCTAAATGTTCTGAGGCACCAACCAGTATCTTCTCTTCAGTCCTAATCTGAGAAAGTAGTTACACCTTTGTTTCTTTACAAAGGAAAAGACCATAGGAGAGTGAAATCTCTAGAAGAACTGTAAAAAAGAAAGGTCATTTAGAGTCAGGATGTCTTCAGGAAGCATGTCACTCTTGATGGAAGTGTATCAAGGGGAAAGCCAGGAGCGTGGAAAAAGTTCCAATGTCAAGACTCACTGTTAGTACTTGATTTTGTATTAAAAAAAAAAAAAAAAAAAAAAGGTGATCGCATAGTACATTTAGGAACAGCAAGTCCACCACTAAGAAAAACAGAAAATGGACAAAGGAGAAGCTAAGGAAGGAAAAACTTGCCCCGCCCCTCCAGTTATTTTGCATTTTCACATCTTTGGTGCCCCAATCTTTACTTATATTACAGAGCTTCCAGAGTTTCTTCTTAGTAGCTTTTCCAAACCCAAATGGGTCTTGTGCTAATTTGGCTTCATCTTCAGGAGCAGAAGCGTGGATCAAGGCAAGATTGTCAGCGTCCTAGGGATGGAAACCTACATTGTTCCACTTGGATTCCTTCATGGCGCCAAATGTGAATTCAACATGGGACTTCTCCAGATGGGTCAGGAAATGAGCAAGCTCTGTGAACTTGGAACGTACTTAGGGACTAAAGAACGAGACTCCATCCAGTGGCCGTCCCTTCTCTCCCTCATCTCTCTTTGTCTGCATTTCTTTTAACATGCCAGTGGTCAAAGTGAATAATGATGTTTTTGTTGTTGTTTAAGAGAAGCCCTTGAAAGCCATTCTGAGACTGAGGTCCAGAAATCTAATCTTTGTTTGATTCTGTGTTTAGTGGGGATTCAAATCCCAACTTAATTTAATCTTTTGACTTATCCTGCAGGTATTGCCTGATTATATTCCATCGCCACCAGTAATAGGATTGCAGGGACAGAGTCTTGCTATTAGCACTTTGAGAAACAAAAGCAGAACAGAAACCTTCCCTGGTATCGGTCAATGAAACCTGCCGTAAATGAATGACTACCTCCCCTAGCATTTTCCCCACTGCCTCATTTTAATAAGCTATTGCAAGGACTCCTCTAGAAAGTTGCAGATTCCACTCATCTTCAGAAAACCTTGAATTTCAACTACAATGCAGAACTCGAAAGCTTTTGCCAATAGATATGGTAAAAATAACAACCCTCAATAATAGGCAGGTTTAGTAATGATCTGTTAGTAATTTTGATGATCTCCTTATATGATTGTTCTTCTCACGGTTTTATGACAGTTGGTGATTTTTAATCAACAGAGAAATAATATATAGCCTGGTGACATAAGAAAGTTTTCCATCTCTGTAATTAGGCTGCCCGGGTTACAGTCCTCTTGCTAGATGATTGGTGACCTTAGAGGAGTTACTAACCTCTCTCTGGTTTAGTTTTCTCATCCATGAAATGGAGATAGTGATACTATCTATCTCATAGGATTTTTGAAGGATTAAATTAAATAACGCATGGAAAGCCATTGGAAAATTTTAATGCATAGAAAGTATACAAGAAATATTATCTATTATTACTGTTAGGGAAAAAAGGAAATTCAGAAAAGTACAAGGAAAAAAAATAACACTCCCTGTCAGAGAGCCATGATCTACTATTTTGTGTGTTCTTCCTTTGAAATTCTCTGGCTTCGTTTCCTAGGAAGAAAAGTAGAGTGTAAAGACTAGTTGACAGGGAAACAGGTAAAAAGAATCTCAGATTCAGTAGTGGTCAGTGAAACAAAGGAGTGCCAAAGATTCCCCCTGCAGATGAACAGGGATGAAAACCATGTTAATACTCAGTACCATTGAGGAATGGTAAGATGGTCTATATAATTATAGGGGTCTTCCTTGCATGCAGCAGTGGCCTCTTCCAGCTGATTTCAGCAAGCAGATAATTTGTTATAATGTTATTGGGTCACTCACAGCATTTCTGGGAAAGATGAAAACTTAAGTCGTGGGCTGGTAGCCACATACATGGCTTCAGGTGACACATACAGAGTCGGTCCAGCACTAGGTGCTGCCGTATGACCTGCCCGTACTTCATGACCTTGGCTGCTGCCTCAGCTCTCTGCCAGTACTCCTCCAAGAACGTGATCTGGAACTCAGAGCCTCATAGCTGCCAGGAGGAAGTCCCTGCGGTTCCTTGCTTCTTTGCACCACCAGCTGCCATTCCAATATTGGGCAGGCCTGGGCATCTCAGTGGAAGAGCCTAAACAACATCTTGGCTTCAAAGCAGCATGGAACAGTAAACACATGACCATTTCAGCAGCTATAGAGGAAAGCAGCCTCTATCACAAAACTAAGGGGAGTCCTTCCACACAGAAAAGAGTTCTGGTCTAGGGGGAAAAAATATAATTGCACCGCTGAAGGATAGCATTTTATATTTCTGAGGGTATAATGTGGTTTATTCTTTATCTGGAAGCAATTTTGCAATATGCCGCAGGAGGCTTAAAATCATTCATGTCCTCTGACTTTACAGTAATCCCACTTCTGGTAATTCATCCAAAAGAAGTGATCTGAGAAGCAAATATGTATGTACAAAAACGGTAACCATAGCTTCATATATCGATCCAAAAAAGTTGACAATACCCTAAATATTTTTAACAATTAAATGATGATCTGACAATGGTAGGTCTATTGGTTTAAATATTATCTGAATCAAGGGATATGGAAACTCACATTTACAGTAGTGCTATTATGTGTGAGAGGCTGTTTTAAGAGCTTTGGGCGAACTGTGTCCTGGAATGGGCACACCAGTTCTGTGAGCCACGGAAGTGAAGTGCTGTTTTCAAAGGGACTTTTATGTAAATTGCCTCAAGGGAAGAGGAAGAGGAGAAGGAAGAGGGCCTATAGAAGCCTCTGTTGGAAAGCCTAGAATTGTTTAAGGTGTTTGAGAATCTCCCCAATGTATACTTTTGTTTCAACAACAGGAAGTAGGGAGTTGGTGTCTACTGCAGTCAAACACTGACATTCCTGGTCTCCCTTTTGGAGCTGGACTCCTTCCTTCGCAGATAATGCTTGTTTTAATCCCCAGCCTCACTCATCATTTATCACTCTCTATAAATATTTTCTGTGGTTTTCTTTTTTAAAGATAAAACAAAACTTTTTAAGTTTTATTTTTATTTTTTAAAGATTTTATTTATTTATTCATGAGAGGCACACAGAGGAGAGAGGCAGAGACACAGGCAGAGAGAGAAGCAGGCCCCATGCAGGAAGCCTGATGTGGGACTTGATCCCGGAACTCCAGGATCACACCCTGGGCCAAAGGCAGCCACTGAACCGCTGAGCCACCCAGGGATCCCCAACTTTTTAAGTTTTAGAATGGTTTTAGATTTACAGGAAAATTGCAACGACAGTATAGAGTTCCTGTCTAACCCATGCCCAAGTTTAACATCTTTCATTAGTACAGTGCATTTGTCACAGTGAATGAACCAAGAGCAATATACTATTATTGACTAAAGTCAATACTTTGTTCAGTCCTCCCTAGTTTCTACCTAATGCCCTTTTTTCTGTTCCAGGATCCAGTCCGAAATACCACATTACACTTAGCCATCATGTCTCCCTGGGCTCCTCTCAGCTGCAATAATTACTCACTTCCCTTATCTTTGATGACCTGACAGTTTTGAGGAACACTGGTTAAGTATTTGTAAAATGTTCCCCAATTAGGATTTGTCCGCGATTTTTCTCATGATTAGACTAGGGTTATAGATTTTTAGGAGGAAGACCAAAGAGGTTAAGTGCCATTTTCATCACATAGAATCCAGGGTACATATTATCAACACAACTCATCACTGTTAATATTAACCTAGATCACCTGGCTGAGGTAGTGTTAGGTGGATGTTTCCAATACAGAGTTACCTGCCCCCTTCTCCACACTGTACTCTTTGGAAAGAAGTTACTATGCACACCCTATACCTGAGAAGAGGAGAGTTATGGCCCAACTCCTTGAAAGGAGAGTATCTACATCAATTATTTAGCATTTTCCCACATGGGATATTTGTCTATTCCCTCCCATTCATTTGTTTATTCAATCATTTGTATCAGTAGGGACTCATGAATACTTATTTTACACTTTGGGCCAATACTGCTTTGTATATTTTTTCCTTCATATTGTTTGCTCTTAAAATCAATAATAGCAGATAAAACCAATGACCAACCCAAACCCTGAGACACCTGAAGAGAGTTAAGAGTCAATACTCAACAAATATTTCCTGAGCACCTGTGATGGACCAAAATCACATGGCTTTCTGTAGCAGATAATAATGCAGTTGACCATCAACCTGTTTATTATTCTTTGTCCAAGATCAGGCCTTTAATATCATCATGGAACCAATTTGCCCAACAACTGGCTTCCATGACCCTTCCTTTAAAGACTTCCTTATGATAAGGTCCCTAACACACATTCACTCACAGATTTGTTAGTGAGATCAAAAGCTTTTCCCAGTCTAACATCGAGTACCCTAGGTCAGCTGCCTCTCTCAATCTTCACCATGTTGATGTCTTATCTTTCACCTGCTCCTTAAGCATCTTTCAGTTCAGCATTGACTTTGTTCTTCTAAATAACACATCATTGGAAAGAAGATTCTAATGTGTGGACTCATTCAACTTTCTTCTCCATTTCTAAACTTACATGTACTGATTTGTACCACTTCTCTCTTTCATTATGATTCCCATAATCCAAAGCCAGTTTCCTCATCTCTATTCTTGTTACTCGCGCCTATTGCCCTGGAGACTAACTCCATTAAATATCCAATTCCTGCTCCTTTAATCTTCTGTCATTCTCAACCTGCAAACACAACGACTTTCATCATTGTTATCAATGCTAACATTTTTTTTTGAATTCTTAACTATGTGCCAGATATTGTGATGAGCACTTTCTAAGTGTTTCATTTAATCCTAACATCAACCCTGTAGTGTAAGTAATATCATTAGCCTCCTTTTACAAAATAGGAAATAGGCTCTGTGACAAAAAGGAATTTGACCGAGATCTTATTGCTTAAAAGTGGCAAAGCCAAGATGGATGGTACAGCAAGGTTCTGCAGAAATGCCCTCACCTTCCCATTGACTCATAGGATTTTTTCTGCCTCTCATTTGCTTTGTTCTGAGCAAAACAAAAAGCACATTTCACATCATTTTCCTCTCCACCATACCACAAACATACTAATTCATGCCTCTCCTTCAAAAAGTCAATGCTCAAGTAAATTTTAAAATAACCATATTAAATCTTCAATTCCCTCCAGACGGGATGGTAGTGGAGCCAGAGAAGAACCAACAAACCTTGCAAACAAAATGTGGATTATCCAAAGTCACTAGGCAGTAAGTTTTAAGCCAAGCTAGCTGGGAGAAAGCAGTATGCTTAACACATACATAATGGCAAATATCTCAACAAATGACATCCTCAGGGGTAGGAGTGTAAAAAGGTCAGAGGAAGGAAGAAATGTATCTTGGGTCCCCAGTATGAATGCAAAATTAAGAAAACAGGGCTTTGATTCTGGCCTCAAATAATGCTTTTGATTTTTTCTTTCTTCTTCTTCTTCTTCTTTTTTTTTTTTTTTTTAAATGGACGAAAGAAGCCTTCTAACCAGCAAGGTAAATAGTTCATGCGTTATTTATTTTATCTCTATTCCTGGTTAAATTGAGTTCAAAATAATTAGATAACCCTGGAAAGGCCGTGGCTGGGACTGCTAATTCCACCTAATGATTTTCCCGTGTAGTTGCCCAGTGAAAGGGGTTATCTGTTAAAACGAGCTTTACACTATTAATAGAGTAAAATTACAGCTTCAGCAGCTAACCCCAGGTAACGTGGTTGTGGGTAGGGTTTTAAGACTCAGGGTTGGGAGCCAAGTTGCTCACTTCCCCCAAACGACCTTTCTTTCTGACTCGCAGCTGATGCTTCCATAGCAGACCTAACAGTTAACTTGCTCCCGACACCTTACACTATTTGTGGCCTTAATTGAGGGACCTAAACAAACAAATTAATCACCCTGGCCCATAAAAATGACAGAATTCATATGGTAGCATTCTTCATTCTCTCCAATTTGTTTTCCTGAAATCCCCGCAGCGATTTATTTGCTGAATATGCGAGTTTTTTCCCCCTTATGAAAATTACAAATTGTTGTCAAGGTTAACGAGTTAATATTCTCATTCAATATTTATTTTATGGGGAGACGGCGGAAGCGCAACTCTTCCTGTACTTCTTTCCCCTGCAAAGTCTGGTTTCTTAATCAAAATGACAAGGACACTGTCCTTTGTATGATACTTGGAATCATCGAGACTAAAAAATGAGCTTTATTAATCAACAGACTCTGATTAATTATTATAAAGTGCGGCGCCTACATTTCTGTACATTTTAATAATTCCTGCAGAAGGCTAACAATGTCCCCGGAGGTTTGGAGGCTTTGGAGTTTGAATGTTTCTAAGCAATGTCACAATAAATAGTCAAGAGTAGCAGTGTTCTTTCTCTAATCCACTTCGCTTCAAACCGACAAACCAGGGAAAACCTTTTTTTTTTTTCTATTTCCCATCTATAATTCATCATTTGCATACAAAGTAAGGAGCCAAGAATCAGCGGCTTCATCAGTTTTCAAAATACCAGGGGACAGCGAGGGTGATTTATCGCAGGCCACATGATCTAGTTCACATAATCAGAATATGTCTGCGGAAAACAGCCTGACATGCTTTCTTGATAAGAGTGACCACACAGAAGATCGACAAGAGGAAGGCCAGAGGTCTGAGAACCTCCCATGAGCTGTGACTCCCCGACCTCCTTTCCCAGGCACGCCCACCCCAAGTCCCCGTCAACAATGGGGTATCACCCATCCTAAAGGCCGCAGGAGGCGAATATGTGTCTTCACCGCTTCTGAACCACCCCTTTAAAATATCATGGGGAAAGAGATAAAATAAAATACCCCGTGAGAATCACCCAGAGCCATGGTGATATTCTCTATCTTGACTAGGGTTATCTCAGGGTATATATTAGATACAAAGTAGTGAGATCGTGCCTTTAATATCTGGGCCTTTTGCTGTGTGTCAATTTGACCTCAGCCTATATGTTGAGAAAAGAGCTTATAGGAAATAAGAGGAGAATTAAAACAGCAATGTATGTGTCTCTAACATCATCATTGTGAGATACGTGTATATATAAATATGTGTCTGTGTGTATATAAAGGTCTATATATTGTGTGCATGTATATATAGTATTTATATTTTTATATTATATATGTAATATAAAATGATTATATATAATTAATATAAAATAATATTTCATATATATAAAATGCCTGTGACCCACCACATTCTCCTATTTCTCATTCTCAAAATGGCTCTGGAGTACACAGGGATGTAGATAAGCTAAAGCTCCAACCATTACAGGAACATTCCAAAGGGGGGAAAAATGGCCAGGAAGCAAGAGAAAGGCAAAGAACAGTTAGATGTTCCATTTTGATCTTCCTCATGGGGACCCGCAATCTCATCTCATTGGCCACGATGTCCTAGGTGGTTCCCCTGCTGGGTTCCAGTGTGGCTGGGAAACGCTGCATTTTAGCTGGGCTCACAACCTGAATAAAATTCCATATTTGTCTCAGAGGAAGTAAGGGAAGAACAGATGTTAGCAAAGCAATGTGCAGTCTCCCCACCAGGGCTCACAATAGAAATTAAGTTGATTTTAAGAACATCAGAGATGGTATGTTTCCCCTTACAAATTTAAGAGTGTGGCCTGAGATCTGCAGCAACTTTATCTTTAAAATGTAACCCCTCAAGTAGGAGAGGAATGGTTGTGGTCACAGATAGAGGTCATGGATTTGGGAACAGCCCACAGCCTTTCTTCTCCAGGGTGGAGACCCAGTGAGGATCTATTACAATGTGCCATTTGTAATTAGAGCAGTTGTGAATTACTTTTAAGATTTACCTCTCAAAAAACCTCTTTTTAGATGTGACCAAAGTCCCAGTGCACCTCTGGAAGTCCGATAGGTGACCCCATCACCCGAACTAGATGTCGGCATGGAAAAAAATCAATCATGAGCACCTGGTCTGCACATTCCAAAGAAACACCTAACAATTTTACCCCACGATGTTTCTGGAAGGCAGCCCCTCTTCCTTTCTAGTAGGTGTTTCTATTGCATGTACAGTAGAGCCCTCGTAAAACATCTGTCGGATTTCTTCATGGGACTCAGGCATTGTGAGGTCAAGACACATGCAGTGGCCAGGTCAGGGGGTTTGTGGCTTTTCGGGCACACTTTTGTGATGGAAGTTCGGGGGCGATATCTCAGGGCTCTGGAATCCTGGGCCTCCTCACTGTGCTCGCATTTTACCCTGTAGAAGCACAAGTTCAAATCACAGATAACAAGTAAATGAGATTATGATGTTAGCTTTCTCCAGAGATAACAGCAGTCCAGGTCATAAACTACCATATGGCAGATTTGGCAGTCTTTCCTGAGTGCCATGGATTAATTATCACATAGACAGACTCCAGTCTCCATTTGCAAGCAGCTCGGTCCCCCTGTGGCAGGGATTGGCAACCCGGTGAAGGCGAGAGCTTGTATTATGTTTGGCAGGGACACGATGTGACCTTACTGTGGCCAGTTTTGTCATCTCTTAACATTTCGCTCATGATTAAGTTTATCATTTCAAATAAACACAAAATGTCAGGTCTCTGGGTCTACTTAACATGGAGAGCCAAAATAGACCTCTCTTTGATTTAAAAGGGTCCAGGCCAAGGGAACGATCTGATTAGCTCTCCCATCTGACTTTTATTAGAGCTATCAGATAATACACTGAGGGCAAAATCCTTGCTCCAACTGGCTGGTTGCCACAAACCAAACACCCACAGGGTACCTGCCATATTTCCCTTGACATCTCTAGGTTACTAACGCAAAGCAGTGGTTATGGATTGATCCTTCTGAAGCTCCCCCTCTCAGCCTGGCACCTACTAGGCCAGAATCAATTCTGTTCACATTTATCCTGGTTCTCTATCAGTTGAGGGTGCCTGATTGTCCTGGACCTTCCTTCTGTTCCGACTCTCACTGATAAGGACGGAGCAGAGTGCCTATTAACCTTTCCCCATCTGAGGCTTCAGTAAATATTCCCTTCTCTTAACGGATACCTTGCCCTCAGTTGACACAGGACACGGGGTGTTGAATGGTTTACTTCTCAAGTATTTCTTCACTCAACTGAAACCACCAAGTAGGTTTGAGGGGAAATGCTCTGTGTCAGCTTAGCTCTGAAGATGCTGCTGTGGATGAGATGCAACCAGCTGACATTTGCATTTAATGCTGGAGATTTCCAACATCTCCGCCTTTAGCCCAGTCTCTCTTTTGCTTTGTGATTGTACCAGGCATAATCGTACTGGTCAATATCACAGAACTACAGACTCCATGCAACTATGCTTTTCAACCTAGAGCGGAAGTCAAAGCTTTGACTGCTCTGAGCTCATTCATTCATTTATTTATTGAGTAAACATTAAAATGCTTGCTCTGGCTCCATCCACTCATCATGCAGATCACCCTCCCTTCCTCTTTGTCCTCCAGCCAAATGGGCCTTCTCTTAGTGCTTTGGACAAGCTGAGGTCCTTCCTCCCTAGTGCACTTTTGCCATGTTTTTTTTTTTTTAAGATTTTATTTATTCATTCATGATAGTCACAGAGAGAGAGAGAAAGAGAGAGGCAGAGACACAGGCAGAGGGAGAAGCAGGCTCCATGCAGGGAGCCCGACGTGGGATTCGATCCCGGGTCTCCAGGATCGTGCCCTGGGCCAAAGGCAGGTGCTAAACCGCTGCGCCACCCAGGGATCCCTTGCCATGTTTTTTAATTCAATGTTCTCCTTCTCCATTCTCTTTGATCATCCCTTGCCTACTTAACTTGGATTCATTTTTCACATCTCTACTCAAGTGTCCCTCAGAGCATAAACCAGGAAAGCCCATGGTATGCCTTCACAACAAGAAGGAGAAGCAAATAATAAAAAACAATGATCACAGGTATAATTAATAAGTTGTGTTGATGACTTGTTAAGTATGACTCTACCTCACTAGCATGTAAGTCTCATGAAAGTCTGTGACTCTATTTTGGTCAAAGCTGATCCTCAATGCCTAGCACTGTGCCTTATGCGAAGTGGTGCTCAATAAACATTTATTGATAAATTTGAGCACTTACATGTATCCCCAAGGGCATTGCTGCTGAAATGACATGAGAAGTGTTCCCAGAGGAGCTCACAGGGAAGATGTGAAGGATAAACAGAGGATGGCAATCAGTGTGAAAAACATTATAATACATTGCAGGTCCTGCCATGGGTAAAATGTTGATGTTAAAATATGTAGATTTTCAATACCTTTGACCACATTTCTAACCCCCACCAATGCCTTCAAGAGGAAGGTAGATAAAGACTAAGATTTTTTTAAAAGCCAAACAGCGATTCATTTGAACTTGAAAAACAAATAATACCGTGAGCGTCAAAGTGCTCTTGATTTTCCAGAACAAGCTTGGTTCAGAGGGGAAAAAAGAGAGGTTTTATCAAAATTCCAAATATCAGTGGAAGAGCTTAGAAGACTGTGTAAACACTGTTTCAGAAATAAAGCAAAAAATAGGGGCAGATATATGATGGTGCTTAGTCTTATTCCAACCTGGTAAAGAAAATGTCTTAAAAAAATTACAATGGATGGGAGAAGAGTTTTGGAGAACAGTAAAGTCACTGGTGGGTATCTAAGAAGAAGCTGTGGTCTTTCTTCCCTCATAAAGGACAACCTTTAGTGGGAGAAGTTGGGTGTGAGACAAATGCTCAGATAGGTTTGGAAAATTCTGGGTCATGAGAACTTGTAACTCACTTCCTCTGGCATAGTCCAGTCAGCCAATAAGCCTCTTAGAAAAGGTCCTCTCCCATTCAGCATAATGCTACAGAAACATGGCAACAGAGAAACAAACACAGTGCCAGAGAAATACATGGAAACCAAGTACCATTAGCAAGGCTCAGAAACATGTCCAGATGCAGAGTTCTCATGACAGTGTCATAGAGCACTGATTGTTCCTGTATGGTATGAAGAAACCAGCCAAGAGTTCCAGATCTCCCAAGGAGCACAGGGTATATGCTAAGATGTAGAGAATGGACAAAGAATTCAGAAATGTTAGATATGAGAAGGAAATTCCAGAACATGATCCCCAAACACCAGATGAAATAACCTATTTATAGTGGAGACCAGTAGGACCAGAGGATGGTCTGAGCCCTGGATATTTCTTTACTGTCAGGATGACTTTCTCATCAAATAACAATGCTTCAAAAATTATAAAACCAAGGAAGGAAGGAGGAGAGGTAGAGAATCTTAAATATTACTGGAGTTTAATTTGGTGGTGACAGAGGTGATGAGATTAAGAGTTTTCAGCCATTGGTGGAGATGAGGGCACTTGAGTTAAAATTTTATTTTAGCTGTAGGAAGAGGAGTCTACATTTCTGCAGCTTAGAGTATGTGACTGTCAACGTTTGAACCTGTTACAACGCAAGTTGCTGAGAGCTTATGAAAGGAAATGACCAGGTCTGTCTGCGGGTGAATTGAGAAAAGGCATTTGAGTTGGGTCATGAAACATAAGTAAGAATGTGCCCACTGAAAGTGGTCAGGAGTGAATGCCAGGTAGAGGGAATAGCCAGTGTTTGGGGAAAGAAGAGCAAAAAAGCATGGCCCAATCAGTGAACAAGAAGAGTTAGAACATTGGGTTTTCTAAAGGAATGAGTTTAAAAAGTTAGGGTGAAGATAAGTTAAGGAAAATAACCTTAATTCTGAAGGCTCTGAACTTTTTTTAAGATAGAGAATGGGCAGCCTGGGTGGCTCAGCGGTTTAGCACTGCCTTCAGCCCAGGGCCTGATCCTGGAGACCCGGGATTGAATCCCATATCGGGCTCCCTGCATGGAGCCTACTTCTCCCTCTGCCTGTGTCTCTGCCTCTCTCTCTCTCTCTCTGTGTCTCTCATGAATAAATAAATAAAATCTTTAAAAAAAAAAAAAAGAAAAGATAGAGAACGAAGTTGTCAGAGTCTTCCACAATGGGAAAGAAACTTGAGCAACTTCTCTAAAGGGTAGTTTGGCTTTATCTCTCAAGTTTTAAACACACATGACTTTGACCAAGGGATTTTACTCTAGGGCTCTGAATCGGAAATGTTTGCTTGCCCATGTATACAAAGTGGTGTATGCTTAAAGATTATCATTGCAACAGTATTTAAAATAGAAAAAAAAAAGAGCACATAGTCAAAACGTTCATTTTAGGAGACTGATATAGTGAATGGTGAAATATTATACAGAAATGAAAAGGAATAAGATTCATTATTTTTCCCCGAAGTTGTAAGATTTCCAAAGCATAATTAAATTCCAGCTTTACCCCTTTAGCAACTTTTGTCTTTGAGTAATTTATTAACCTCTCTGTGCCTGTTTTCTCACGTGTAAAACAGGAATAGGAATATGCATATCTCCCAGAGTCATCATGAGGATTAAATGAGTTAATACATATAAAGAGCTTAAAACAATATCTAATGAATATTAGACACACTATTTATGTATTCTTGCCGCTATGTATGAAGATAGAAAAAAACAGCACGACATGCATACTGTCATCCTGCTTAGGTTAAAAAACAGGCATGAAACTTAAGTGACTTTAATATTTATAACATCTTTCTGAAAGAAGACAAAAGGAACTGTTGGCAGGTGATACATCTAGGAGTTGGAATAGAGGCTGAAGACTGGCAGGGAAAGGGGCCATTTTTATTATTTTATTCCCTCCTGTACTGTTTCCAATTTAAAACAAATGATGTACTTGCATCACTTGTAAAGTGACCAAAAGAACCAACAAAATTAGTGATAATGTTCAAAATATGTATTTACTAAATCCATTGAGGTAGAGCTACATAAGATGATTTCAATACAATATTCAAACAAATACAATACTTAGTGGGAAATGCTAGCATGTCTGGAAATTCTCAAGCTCAAAAAAAAAAAAAAAGATTACAGCCCTGTTTCCTGTTCACATTGCCACCTTGATGGTGGGAAGGGCTTCCAACTATGATTATAATTAAATATTATTAATTATAATTATTAAATATGTCAATATAATTATCATTATTATTATTATCTTAGCTCCATAACTTATTAGCAGTGTGACTTTGGCAGGTTTTGTAACTTCTCTGACCTCTTTTTCATTTGAGGATAATTATGGTCCTTAGCTCTGGGTAGCAGTGAGGATTAAATGAGATAATGCATGTAAAGCGTTTTGCACAGTGTTTAGCATTCAGTAAGTGCTCAAAGTACAAAATAATAATAATAATAATAATAATAATAACTTTATCACCATCTGCTTTTTTTTTTAAAGATTTTATTTACTCATTCATGAGAGACTCATTTATGAGAGACACAGAGAGAGACGCAGAGACATAGCCAGAGGGAGAAGCAGGCTCCCTGTGGGGATCCTAACATGGGACTCAATCTCAGGACCCCAGGATCACAACCTGATCCAAAGGCAGACACTCAATCACTGAGCCACCCAGGTGCCCTTATCATCATCTCTTCTTATATTAACCACCCTCAGAGTCATTTTGCCCTACTGAAACTATTCTCCTGAACCTTATGCAAAAGAAGAACTGAGTCAAAGAAGGTTCTGAGAAGTTTCTTTCTTATGGACATCATTCACTACACCTAGAGATTAACCTTCTTTTGAGGTAGGCACTTGACGGGATGAGCACTGGGTGTTATTCTGTATGTTGACAAATTGAAAACCAATAAAAATAAATTTATTTTAAAAAACCTTTCTGATAATGGATTTACTTGATTTAAAAAAGAATAGTCAACAAAAAACTGACCTACTACGTCAGGCATTAAGCACGGAAGCCCTGGCAAATGAATATACTTGAATAAAATTCATTTCCAACTCCCCCCCCAGCCTCAAATAAATAAAGCAAATGAAACAACAATTGCTTTCTCTGCTCAAAACCACATTTTTGTCCTTTGATGAGATGATATCATCATGAAGCCATCATTCAACGCCAATGTATGAGAATCAGCAATGCAAAGTAGTAAGATTAAGTCATGGTAGGGATGCAGGACAGGGGTATAATTAACACTGATGGGTGCTTGGATTTTTTAAAACCAACATCAGGAAAATCACGCAAAACTACAGTGTAATGTAAAACATTCTCCTGAGCTGGCAGGGGAGTGGACTGTACGACCCACAGGGTCTCTGTTCCAACTCTAATTGCTATTATTCTCTGGGATATGATATCTTAATCAGAAACAATAGCTTGCCTAATTGACTAAGGTTGGGGGGAGCCCTGCTACCTCTCACAGATATCTGAACAGTGAGCGCAGTAAATGAGTAATGCGGTGAAATTAAGAAAGGACAATTCAGACAGTGAGATCAATTAGATTGTGAACAGTCATACAAGCAGAGGCCCAGAAGCTTCTTCACTTGAAGTATTTAACACTAGAAAGGTGACATAGAGACATCCTCTAGAGAATTATCTTTTATTTGCGAGAGTGGATAGTCTATTTTGTTTTCAAAAATAGTATTGAATAATTGCTCACATTTATAGTGTGCCTCTCACTCATGGAGTTTATCTTTTTTTAAGATTTATTTATTTATTTGAGAGAGAAAGTCGGGGGAGGGCAGGTGGAGAGTGAGAGAGAATCTCAAGCAAGCTGCACACTCAGCTCCCCTGCCCTCCAATGTGGGGCTCAATGTCACGTCCCTGAGATCATGACCCTGAGACCATGACCTAAGCTGAAACCAAGAGTTGGACACGCAACTGACTGCACCACCCAGGCGCCCCATTGCTCATGGAGTTTAAAAAAACATCCCCATAATATAAAAAATAGTGAAAGGGAATAAAGGGGAAAGGAGAGAAAATGAGTAGGAAATATCAGAGAGGGAGACAGAACATGAGAGACTCCCAACTCTGGGAAATGAACAAAAGGTGTTGGAAAGAGAGGTGGGTGGGGGGTGGGGGTGACTGGGTGACGGGCACTGAGGGGGGGCATTTGATGGGATGAGCACTGGGTGTTATGCTATATGTTGCAAATTGAACTCCAATTAAAAAAAAAACAAACAAACATCCCCATATATTATGCCCACATCTCTGGTTACCATCACAAAATAACTTACTGTAATCCCAAATTTCCAGGTGTGGATATTAAGCTTACAGTGATCTATTACCTCCAATATACCAAATATATTACCATATATAAAGTAAAATATAGGAAGGATCTAATAAGAGAAATAATAATCCTGGTGCAAAACCCTGATGTCCCAATCTATATATATATATATATATATATATATATATATATATATATATATATATCAGGGAATACGGTACCTAACAATAATAATAACATAGCTATTTTTATTCAAATCCTTTGCTGGCATGTACCTGGACAAAAGCAGGAAAATCTTTTCTCTGAAAGTCATCTTGTTAGAGAGTATTTGCTTATGCAGTTTGAATGTATTTTTTCCGTAAGTTTGACTGCCAAGTTAGAAGGCAGTTTGAAAGCAAAGGATTCTGGACTGAGAGCCAAGAAATCTTGCCACTTCCTGGCTAGGCATGTGATTTTTTTGGACAGGTCACTAACTGTCTCTGGAGTGACATTTCCTTCAAGTGTCCACTGCCAATGACTCCTTCTTCCCTGCCCCTTTCTCTTTCATCCCAAGAGATCCACACTTATCAGTCACACTGCATTTACTACGTATCAGACCTATTGCCCCTCACCCCTTATTTTATTACTATCTATTGCTATTTGCTCATCACCTGATAATCAGAACTTCTGATTAGGAAGTAACGATTATTATTATACTCAGGTAAACCAATGACTTGATTTGTTGCTTTACTCTGGGTAAGATGCCCATTAATACTGTAGAATATTAAAATCAGTCCATGGATCTCCATTCCTCCCTATAGGGCTTCTAGAAACCCTAAGTGTAGAGCCACTAGACTAGGTTCCACCAACTCCAGTGAGCAAAGAAGAGATGAGAAGGACAGGGAAGATCTGAGAGCCTCAGTCCCCTCAAGAGCTCAGAGCTACTGTTTCACTATATTTGCCATGGGGTGGAGGTGGGGGGGCGGATACCTAGAAGCAGGGTTGAGAAAGCTTTCAATCTTTAGGTAGAAACCAGAAGTCCCAGTTTCTATGCAAAATGTCATGATGTTTAAATGTTGGTTACCCTGTATTCATTAAATCTAATATGATGTCACTTAAAAGGGATCTTAATTTCTAAGAAGATGTAAAGAGAAAAAGTTTTCTAGAATCAGGGAAGTATAGTTGGGTTTTTCTTTTTCTTTTAAAATTCTATTTAGAATTTTAAAAATTAATTTAATTATGTAAGACATAATTATGTCTATGTAAAAGGATCATGGCATTGGAGTGTGACCTAGGTAGGGGCCACCAGTTGTAGGTTTTTCTCTGCGTGGTTTTTTGTTGGGTTTGTTTGTTTGTTTTTTTACTTCTGCCTCTTTCCCATATTCTCCAATGTCCCTGCTTGCTCTGCTATTTGATTATTCATCAACAGCACTGGGATGACAGTAAACATAAACCTTTTTTTTTTTTTTTAAACCTTTTAAAACATAATCTTCCCCAGGAAAACCAGTCTGTGAAACAGATTCACTGAGAACTCTGTACATCCTAGATGGACATATCGAACCCATCCCATTTTAAATAAGCTTATATAGAACTAAATAAGAATTGGTTACAGCTTGATTCATGGACAAAGTTGAATAATTCATGACATTATTACGCTTCATATAAAATTGATAAAGAATCTATCTATTGTTATTGAGTTACGTTTTATATTTTAAAACAATGCCTTGAATTTTCAGGGCTCAAATATTTTCACAGAACTTCACAACACTAGCATCCAAGCCATTGGCTTGTGTTGCCCCATAGATGAGAAGGCTGTATGCAAAGCACCAGTCTTTTTCATCTTTCAAATGAGGACCTGCTGCGTGCCAGGAGAGTGTGTGTGTGATGTCACCTTGTCCTCACATAACACTTTAAGGTAAGTATGATGCACGCAGCTCTAGCTACTGAGAAGGAAACTCAGGGACGTTAAAAGACTGGCTTGGAATCATAGCTGATTATGCTTGTCCCTTTCTGATTCCTTCTATACTGGCTCCGTGCTTGCGGTGCCCTGGGAGGCTAAGCAGTACCTGCCACTACAAAGGGTTCTTCTTCCCAAAGCTTCTGGTTGGATTTGGCCCATGGGGAACTCTACTAGGACATTGGAGGGAAAAAAAAGAGACAGTGATCTCAGTATATTTTCCTTCAGCTCCCTACCTGGGTGGACTGGGATCCTCTTGGGATAGGGTGGTCATCTCCACATGGCCCTTGGTCTCCGGAGTCTACCCACCTCTCCTTCCTCTTGCCTCTGAGGCACAAGGATCATAAAAGAGCCTCTCTGTGAGTAGCCCTCTAGTACCCCATTCTTCTGGAGGTTTACCAATAGCTGCTCGCAGCTTTGTACATCGTCCCTTTGCTTAACTCTCTTTTTAAAATCTGCCTATTTTTGTAGTCACCAAGCCCAGACAGCTTCCAGGAACCAATCAGAAATTCAAACATAGGTACTAATAACTCAGGATCAAAACTACTTTTCACCAAACCACAGAGATCCCCAAATTATCTCCTTAGAAAAACTCTGAGCCTGTGATATTACAATAGTCTGTTTTAAAAGGGGAGGAGGAAACGTTTAAAAATAGACAGTCATTTCCTGTGGTATAACATCTTCTTCACTAGTATCAAATACCATTTCTTTAAGAACCATCTAGTACCTTTGAACTCTTTGGAAGAAAAATGCAATGTAAATCCAAGGTATTAATAGTATATCATTTTTGCCTGGTGATAAAATCCCCAGTGTCACAAGGCTACGATAGGATAAAACCATTTCAACAGGAGAAAATCTTTAGGAAACAGATTCTACTACAAAGAAATTCACTTTGTATAAAAAGTATAGGTTTGTTGAATTCAAAAAGGTGTTAGAGGATTTGCTAATGCAAGGAGGAACACAAGATTACCTGTACGCGGAGAATGGAATGTTCTGTTTCCGGCGCCACAGTCAGTGGTATCTTTATAATGATGCAGGTGGTCACCTGGAGCTGCTTGGGTACACCTCAGTATTTGGTTCCTACAGACATTAAAAAAAATAACTTAACGCCGATAATACGTCCTTCTTACTCTTTTTCATTCACACAGTTTCTATTTCTATTCTAAGTAGTTCACCAGGCAATTCTGGGTTCCAGTTTATTTTTCCATAAAACTAATGATATGAATGGATAAAGAAGATGTGGTTTATGTATACAATGGAATATTACTCAGCTATTAGAAATGACAAATACCCACCATTTGCTTCAACGTGGATGGAACTGGAGGGTATTATGCTGAGTGAAGTAAGTCAGTCGGAGAAGGACAAACATTATATGTTCTCATTCATTTGGGGAATATAAATAATAGTGAAAGGGAAAATAAGGGAAGGGAGAAGAAATGGGTGGGAAATATCAGAAAGGGAGACAGAAGGTAAAGACTGCTAACTCTGGGAAACGAACTAGGGGTGGTAGAAGGGGAGGAGGGCGGGGGGTGGGAGTGAATGGGTGACGGGCACTGGGTGTTATTCTGTATGTTAGTAAATTGAACACCAATAAAAAAAAACAAACAAAGCATAAAACAAAAAATAAATAAATAAAAAACAAAACTAATGATAATAAGACGTAAAAGAACAAGCCCTCTTAATGAACGCTTACTTGTACCGGGCATGGTTACACTGTTTCTATGCATTTTCTCAATATATGTATATTATTTAACTTAATTTTTACAACATATTATACTGGTATACTTCTATTACGCTCGAGTTACAGATGAGAAAACTGAGACCCAGTATATTTACTTATCATCCTGCTGAAAGGCAGCCAGCTCAGAGAGGACAAAACTGAGACTTGAACCTGCCGCAAAGCCAACACTCGGTTTTATCCAGGGTTGCACAGTCAAATGAGAACTGAGATCGGATTGGTACACAGGCTTAATGCAGCCAGCTGGAGGATTACAAAACCGGAAAGCAAGTGTCCCACCTAAAGGGACAGTCACTGTCCAGCTCCAGCCAATCCAGCATTCCCCTAAAGAATGGGGACACAGTACTGCCATGTCTCTGGTTTTTCAAGAGAAGTGAACATTCTGAATTTTTATATGTGAGTCTCCCGATTTTTAAATGCAGGGTATCATCCAATAAAAAGTAGTTAGGTGTTCCAGCTAAGCTCACGGACCACAGGCCTGTGGTCTGTGCCCCTCCCTCAGCTTGGAGGGTAGACCCAGAGAAGGCCCACCTCTGCAATCCCTCCACTACCTCCGTTACATTCAAGGCCGGGAACGTCACACAAGCCCTAGAGTGAGTCACAGCCAGGGTGACCAACCCAGCCCCGTTGGCCTGCAATCTTCCTGATTTGAAAACCAGCCTGCCCCCAGGAAGCCCCAGTGCCCAGACGGAGTGGGGCTTGTTGGGCACCTGGTTAAAGCAGAGAACTGGCTTCTGGAGTCTGCAAAACTCACAAAGGTCAAATACCCTGACCCTTCAGACCGTGTCCTTTCAGGGGCATCTCCCTGTGCGTGGAGGTGCTACCTTGCTGTATTCCCCCTTTGGGAATGGAACCACCTCCAAAGTGAGGGTGTAAGGTTCCCTCGGATAGGCCCCCCAGGAGCAAGTTTCCCAGAAACTCTCAAGCCACATCAGAGGAGAGGAGGCCACAGGGAGGCAGGCGCCGTCCCTGAGAAGGCGGCTGGTTGCTATTTGTCAGCGAATCCCAATTCGGATCCAAATGGGAGTGAGCCATTATCAGGGACTCACACAGCTCCAGGTAAACAGCTAATGAGCAGGCTGCCAGTTCCATTTTTATCAAGAGCCCTCCGAGACTCAACCGTGCCATTTCATAAAATATGCAGATGCTAGTGTGGGGTTGGGGTGGGGGGGGGAGAGCAAAGGCTTTGAAAATGATTCACACAACCTAAAAATGATGTTGAAAAGGGAGGAATTAAATATTCACAAAGTGAGAGAAATTAAGGCATATTAGCGGTTCGGATGTGGAAGTGAAATGAGTAACATGCACAGGGTTGATGAGGACGGCGTGATTACAGATCTGTCCAAAGTCTCTAATTCTGACACGGTGCGGAGTGGAGGTGCCCGTGCGGCTGGTAAGGGCAAAAAAATGAGGTAGGGGACACGGTGCACGAGGCAGACAGATCAGAGGCAGAGGGAGGAAGCCACAGCGGTGATTAACAGGAGGCTCCTCTCGGTGCTGGGGGTGAGCTCCACGTTCACAAAATGAATACTAATTACTAGCACAAAACAGACTTTAAGTTGGCTAGACGCTTGATGCTATTAAGTCCATAACGAGGAAGGCAAGCAAAAGGCACAGAGGCTGGAGGGGCTGGATTCGGTGAGGTCACTCTACCCTCCACTTTAAAAAAAAGGGGGGGGGGATGGAAAGCCAAAGCATGGCCCATCCAAACTAGAATTAGCAGTAATTATTATATAATATGTAATGATGAGATTTAAATGGGTAACACATTTTCTCTGCTGAGATCATTTAGACATGATTCATACAAATGATGAAATTAATAGATCTTCCTCTTTTCAGACTGCCAGGCGGCTTCAACTAGATTTTTCAACAGAGACGGATCCTCGGGAAATCATATGAATAGAGAGATTTACGGAAATTGCAGGAGGAATTGGTTTCGGTTGTGTAAGAGCACACTAGGGTTTAGAGAAACTCACACGTTCACCTCGGGGATGAGCGCACAGCTCTTGGCCCTCTTTTCTTTCTTTAATTTTTAACAATCTACCTCTATTTTTATAAGGGGTCGTAGAGGTAAAGGTATGAGACCAACATCCTCAAAATAAAGAGCTACAACACTGAAGGCTAAACAAATATTTACACGGAGGTAGGATTGCTTTCTTTGCATCCAAAGTGCAAGAGGTAACAGTCCATAGATGTGAAAATACATTTTAAATAATAATAGGGACATGGCCCAAGAAATTTAAAATTTAATACCGATGGAAAACAATTTAAGAGATGATAGTGTTTGTGGATGGGGTATTCATGATTCCAGTGCCTTTAAAATTTTCAAGAGAAATTTAAGAAAAAAAGTAGATTGCAAACAAAAAGGAAAGCTCAGAGCCATCTTTGATAAAGTGTTTCTTTAGCATTTCTGCTAAAACCCCATCACTGTTGTTGGATTGGGGGATTTTTTTCTTTCCCTCCTGCACAAGTATAAAGCAGTTACCGGGGACAGGAAGACTGCCGGAGATCCACTGTTTTCCGAGGGGAGAGTTCTCTAGTCCCATTCGCTGCACAGCATATGAGCAAATTAACAGGCACTTGGGGAGGAAGCCCACAGTACGAGGCTCAGGCATGTAATAATTAACATAGCCTTGCTACCTCCGTGGCATCCTGGGATGAAAATATTAATCATTCACAGCTGTGATCGCCTCAAAATCTCCTATTTTATGGCTTTGACACATCCATGAATAATGCCATTTACTATAATGTGCTGCATATCAGAAGGAACACTTTTACGGTATGGCTGTTTCTCCAGAATCCATCGTAAACCGATATGAAACCTGGATTCCCTTCAGCACCTACAGAAAACAGAATGTGAGGCCGCACACCTGCTCTGCTTTACTGAGCACCTACTAGGCGTCAGAAATTCCATGCATTCTTTGTCTAAGCCTTACAATGGGGCAATGAGGGCAGTACTGTCATTATGTCCATTCTGTACAGGATGAAATGTGGGATCGGGAGGCTGAGGTCAAACAGCCAGACACACAGAGGCAGGGTGTGAGGCTCCGTCTGCATTGCTCCGAAGCCCATGCTCTTCCCGCAGCATGGAGTTCAAAGGGAACTTTAAATATTACCGTGACATTGGTTTCCACAGTGTCCTCACCCCACTGGGTCCCCAGGGGAGCACCTTGGCAATTAATTCATTTAGGGAATCGGGTGGGATTTTTTTCTACCCTGCTGCATCACCGTGAACACTTTTCTTTTTCACTTTGCCTACCCTTGATCCGAGCACACAGCCCAAGTGCATGCCCCGGCCAATGCACTTGCCACACTGCAGTTGAGAGTGAGAGTTTCCCAGTGTAAATGGAATTGGGAGCTCCCCCGCCCAAAATCTGTGCACTTTCTCTCCTTACGTTGAGGATACAGATGCGCAATACATTGCCCACAACGTCCCAGGGGATCTTGAATATCCTGTGCCCCCCAGCCTCACCTCCTGCTTCCCTCCTTCTAGATCTTTCATTGACATCCAGCAAAGAGGAAGTCTCTGCATTCCTCAAAGCCACAGATCTCATTCCACCTCTAGTCCTCCGGCACGCGGAGATGCCTCTGCTTGTAACACAGCTTTTCCCCTGCTACTGTCTCCAAATCCACACCTCAGCTGGTTCCACCTCATTCTGTGGCTCTTCCTTCTCTTACATTTCACTTTCTCAGAGTTGACACTGTTAACTCTCTAGTCTACTTTGAGTTTTTAGATTTTATTTATTTATTCATGAGACACACACACACACACACACACACACACACACACAGAGGCAGAGACACAGGCAGAGGGAGAAGCAGGCTCCATGCAGGGATCAGGGAGCCCGATGTGGGACTCGATCCTGGGACTCCAGGATCATGCCCTGGGCCAAAGGCAGGCGCTAAACTACCCAGCCACCCAGGGATGCCAACTTTGAGTTTTCTAGATGCTCTCATAACCCAATCCAAGCTCTCCCTGGCAATTGTCACAATTATAATTGTTCTCTGTATGATTGTTCATATCATAACATCTGATCCCCGTAGGAGCTTTCAAATCCATGAAGGTAGAGACTATGTTCTCAGGGTCAGGCACATAGCAGGTGCTCAATAAGTATGTGGAAGGAGGGAAGGAAGGAAGGAAGGAAGGAAGGAAGGAAGGAAGGACAGATGGACTGACTGAAGCATCCTCATTTTTAGCCAGAATCCTTTCCACCTGCATTTTCTTTGTTGTCTAACCCCTCACCGAAGCTCTTCCTTGCTGACATTTGCACCACTTGACAACAACCAGAAATTGCATCATGACCACTGTTGTTGGCAGGAGCAAGGAGGCTGAGTTTGTGTCCTTGGAGAATCATCTGGCTGCAGGAACCTTGACTCCCCCAGGCCCCCATCCCTTCTCCTGTACATCTCTTAGGTGTTATAATACTGTGCTGCAATTGCTTGTTTGTGTGGTTGGCTCCTTCCCTCGTTGGATTGCCAGCTCCCCAGGGGAGCTGACGTGGGAGGTATCTGCCTCTCTTCGGTGTCCAGCACAGGACCTGAGCCCACAAATGTACTCAGTAAATGGCTGTTGTAAACAATTCCGGTCATGAATGACTCAGTAATTGAATGAATAACTAGGCGAATTAGTAAATTAGTGAGTTCATAAAAGACGTCAATGTGAAAAAACAACTATTTACTCAACTATTTCCTAAAGGGTAGTGCCCATCCCCATGGGTGGTACACAAGATAATTTTTAGGAATACATAAACTAACCTTTCAATTTTAGTTGCTATGGAACAAAGAAAAAGATGTTAGAAAAAAATTAACCTGTACATTAATCCTTTGTATTATTGATATTATGACTTAGGACAATTTAAGTTAAAAAGAATATTAAGCAAATACAGTATTATTACAGAAGGTGCTGGACATGGCAAAAATCATGAAATTAGGAGGCTTGGGAACACATGGTTTGAAAATGAAGCTGGGGGTGGGGAATCCGTAAGGTTTTGTAAGCTTTTACTATGTTCCAGGCATTGTTCTAAGCACTTGGCCTGTATTAAATCCATGGACTCTTCATAAGAGCTCCATGAGTAAAAACCATCCCCTTTTCTAGGTGAGGACATGGAAGCTGAGGTACAGAGAGGGGTAATCCTCGCCCAAGGTTGGATAACCAGTAAGTGTTTGAATCGGAGTTTGAATCCAGATAGAGCCTGTGGTCTCCTACACAGCGCTGCTCAGACTCTCACAGAGAAAGTGAGAAGGAGCAAATGAACAAATCTGTGGGACAGTGAGTGAAGCATGGGCTGTGGGGGCACGAGAAAGGGAGGAAGTGACAGCTGAGCCCAGGGCCTTTCATGGGCACGACCCAGAAGTAGGAAGGATGACACGAGGGACCTCACCCTCATTCTGTTTGTGGCTTCCCTGCAGCCACCGTAGTGCAGTAGCCACTCTGGGCACCCACTTGGAGGCAAATTTCTTTAACTGCATCTACTTGCGGCTCATGAAAGGGACAAATGCCCCATTTTTCTCTGCTGTCATTTGAAGGGTATCTTTCTGAGCTCTGATGTCCAAAAAAAAAAACAAAAACAAAAACAGGTGGATGTGAGGTGGACCCATTTGCTCCTGGACAGTCCTGCTCACTCTGGACTCTTCAGAGGAACTAAGAACAAAGGGATCTGCTCAACAGCCATCCTAACCCCTGGGGGAATAGGACCAGAGGGCCACCCCATACCCATTCAGACAAAAAATGTGTGTTTTCTCACTTACTGATTCTCTTAGAGAGTTCAGCATCCTTCCCCCTGCACCAGGATCATATTGTCCATGACCATTCAAGAACAACTGACTCCCCTGCGTTCTCCAAATCGTTTTCTTACGATTGAATTCTTACGATTCTTCTTCTCTTCCACCTGAAGTGTTCTCCTTATTGCTCACTATGCAGATCCTAAGTCTGAATTCTCACTAGGCACCTTATTAGCTGTGGGTCATCAGGTAACCTACCTACATTACAGCTCCCTTCCTGAGGTGTTAAATGGAAATAACAGTAGCCCCACCTTAGCAGATCTCTGTGAGAAGCAAGGGGAATGATCGAATTTAAGGCATGCAAAGCATGGTGACTGGCAGGTGTTAACACTCAACGTATGGTTTTTATCCTACAGAGGGTTGATGGCCATGCATACACTCAGGACTGCAACATTTATTTTTCTATCTCTAAACTTAATTTCATTGTCAAGACTTTTTTCCCCCAGGTGATGGAAACTTAATTGATTTAGGGTCCCGCCTCCTCCCTTTCCTTGAGGTTGAGACTTAAATTCCAGAGATTGGGTTTCTAATCACCCCCTGGGTCGTTGTGACTTATCTATATGGTTATGTGATGATATGTCCTTTGTTAGTCTTGATCATGAAAGTTAAAATTACCTCTCCTCACCACAAAATGCAAGGCCCTATCAGCAATCCCCTGCCATCTCCAGGCCATATTTGGATGGAAATAGCTTTCTGATTCTCTCCACTTGTCACTACGGTAGGGAAAAGCTAGGTGCACCACATTCGAACTTTCTGCATGTCATCCTATATGAGTCCAGAGACAGGCACACAAAATATTAATACATTGAGGTACATAGCAATTGTTGGCGGAATGGAGGGTCACCCTCTAGACTTCTGGAACTGCACTGAAGAACTGGCTTGCAGACATCAGGAATATGGAGAATCAGGAAGCTGCCACTGTACACCTATTGGCTTAAAAACCACTTTTTGATTCTTGATTAAGAAGCTGCTTCCATGATGGCTGGCTCCAGAGCCAGGCCTGCCATATTTGCACTGGCAATAACATAGGTGCTCTGCACTCTGCCTCTTGACACCCACACAACCAGCATCTGCATGCTGGGACTGCTTTTAATATTGCCATACAAACCTTTATCTTCCATGATGGTGCTTTCCAGAAGAAACCACTGAAGCAGCCAGGAGGGTAACATCTGCCTCATTCCCTTCTATTTCTCAGAAAAATACAAGGTGGGGCAAGGAGAGGAAAGAAGAACTTGCAGACCAAAGAATTGTCTCCCCACCTTTGCTAATGCAACTTGCTAAGATCCTGAAGATCGGCCCCCTGTGTTGGGCTAATGCTGGGACAACCGTACAGATGTCACAGCAAGTTCTCCATTGGCGTGGAGCAGCTGGATGAGGACATGGGTAGACCTGGCACCTTAGGTCTGGTTCCCAGTGTTTGCAGACCTTGGGTTCATGAATTTTGTTATATAAGCTCTTTTGGATGCTTTAGCCTCTTGATGATCTCTTCACAACCACTCTGCTGATGTTACTACTGCCCATTTTACAGGTGAGGGAATGGAGGCCAATATGGCCAGTCAGTTTCACATGGCCATGGGGGTTAGTTTAGGTTTTTGCTGATCCTAATACTTACTCAATTTGGATTCTCCTTTAAAAAAGAAATCCAAGGGGATCCCTGGGTGGCGCAGCGGTTTGGTGTCTGCCTTTGGCCCAGGGCGCGATCCTGGAGACCCGGGATCGAATCCCACATCGGGCTCCCGGTGCATGGAGCCTGCTTCTTCCTCTGCCTATGTCTCTGCCTCTCTCTCTCTCTCTCTCTGTGTGTGTGACTATCATAAATAAATAAAAATTAAAAAAAAAAGAAATCCAAATTACCGATACAAAATTAGATAAGAAAGTGAATATTTATTTGAAATGAGAAAACAAATGGAGCCAAATTATAAATTTTAAAAAGCTAACAAACTTCTAACACATACTGCAAAATCTAGAAAAACAATTCAGTCTTTTATTAGCCACCTGACATCTCTAAAATATTTTTTCTATATTTTTTTGTGTCACACTCTCTGTCCTGTCATGACGGAGATTTTATAAAATATCTTTCTATAGAGAAAAGAGAAAAATAACTTAGTCCTTCCCCAGCATGGCTGATCAGAACCTTTTCTATTATTGGTAGTTTATAAATGTTTATGTGAGGTTTATAACTCATTAGTGGTAATGTCGTATACATTTTTAGGATGGTTATCAATTTG
Organism: Canis aureus; assembly: GCF_053574225.1. NCBI lineage: Eukaryota > Metazoa > Chordata > Mammalia > Carnivora > Canidae > Canis > Canis aureus. The sequence continues at coordinate 44,242,248 of NC_135636.1, read as the reverse complement.
GGGGAAGCCTCCATCAAATTTCTTTCCTACGTGAGCTGTAGGGTCTCAGGGAAATTCCAAGTTTTTCCTGTAACGACAGACCTGAAACACTCTTTGAATTAACAACCTCCAGTTCCCAGTTTGTCACTGACATCCTTATTTTACATGTATTGCGAATTTTATGGTATCTCATCTATGCTGGTATTCTGTGTCCTATTAGCAAGAAATTTAAACAGTTGGCATTATAAATAGTCCTTCTTTAATTTCTGAGAGAAAATAAAAAATAGTGTATGATGCATTTATAATTGTATCTACTGCGTGAGTGAGTATACTCCCGAGACAACAGAACTTCCAATTGGACTACCAACGAGAGTCAGATCCTCCACTGACTCATGTACATATCTAATGCTCAGGAGAATTTTCCAGACTGGCTTGTGACTCCTTACATTCATAACCATGTCTCTCTTCTACTGACCACTGGAGCTGCAGACACCATAGGATATATTCACATCACAGGGCTGCCGTTGACCTTGCACCTTTCTACCACAGCGTGGTTTCATTGACACAGTGGGTGTAGGACTGTTTCTAGAAGTCATTCCAAACCAGGATACTAGCAGGGCCTTGACTATAAATGAGGCGACGGAGGAGCACATAAATATATCCTATCAAACCCCAAAGAAGTCTGTCCTCCAAATAAATGTCCTATAACCAGACCTTAAAATGCCAATGGTCATTGCGATGCCACTCAACTCAACGGTAAGTATGGTTGAGGGAAAGGTGGAGAGGAAAAGACAGCATCTGAACCAATTGTGCCTCAAACATTTTACTTGCACAGATGTTAGAGATACACATCACCATGACAACACATTAGAAGGACCCTTCCCAGGGCCTGAAATGTGAGTCTCTGAAGCTTAAGCATGTTTAGCCTCAAGGTATCTCACTGCAGCCAGAAACCCAGACCCGGAGCTTCTTTCCTTGATGCCCAAAGACCTCTCTGTTCCAAGGAGCGTCTGCATAGTCTGGGGACATCTGCTTGCTCTATATTAGCCACAATTAATAATCAGAAGCAGAGATGTAGCCACTTAACGTATATCAACCACTCTTCTGGGAGGGAGCTGTCATCCTCCGGTTCTCTTTTCCCGAGATAGGAAAATTGATAGGTCACTAGTGTCTGCGAATAGCACTCAAAAGGTATCATATTTATTTTAGCTGCAGCTTCAAATCAGTGGCTATCTGCATTATGAAGAACATCATTCTATAAAACACATTTGGTCTTCATTTTTCAAATGCTCCTGAAGGGAACATATGGTAAATCTGTTTAACTCTGTATTCCACGGAGATACTTAAACCCCATCCACTGAACTCTCCAGCTATTTTTATTATAAAATTCATGTCCTTTCTCTACCCTAAATATTCCCCCTTTCTGCTCAGATGGCTAAAACTACCCGAGGCTACAAAACTACCCTGTTTACCATCAAATTCATGAGTTCCGCCCTATAGTCATTAAATATAACAAAAATGTTATTCACAAGGTGGTTGACAAGTACATATGGGCAGAGCCCATATTCTTGTGGGTTTCAGGCATGAACTCTTTTGAAGTTATTTATTTTTTTATCAGAACCCATGGTAACATAAGCTCTCAATTTGATCTTCTGAATTATCTGTCTCCTGCTAGAAGCTAACTCCTGCAAGTTTTTCTCAATTGTCAATTTTGAGGCTATATTTCAGAGTCTGATTATTTTCCCAGATAGGAATATTGCTTCTCCTTGCTTCTATTCCCCCATCAATAGTGTCATTTGAAACACTAATTTCACTTCTTAAATATCCCTAAGCTCACTGCCCTTCCCCACTCCCAATGAGAGCTTGATGTGGAATGTGACAATGGGAACTCCAGGCCTCCATTCTAAGGAGAGTTATTGATGTTCAAACCATAAAACAGAGCTGGCGCTTAATTGGGAGTTGTTTGCCAATGCAAGGAAGGGGACACCATTTCTAAAATTCGGTTTGTGGGAGCAGTAGAGTTTCTCCAAAAGATCAATGCAGTTCCTTCTCATAAAGTAGTTATAAACATGAAATATTGACATGCTTCTCCGTATGCACATCACCATGTATGAGACATGGTCTATGACCAGGTGATTCTCTGTGGTCAAACATGTTGTAAAAACACTTCATTTTAAACCTTCCTCTTTAGCTGTAACAATGCACATTAGCATATTTAAGGCACTAGAAGTCTTTCCCTTAAACAAACAAAATTTAACTTTTTTTGGTTTAATTTCCCAATTGCCCTTGATCATGTGATTCTCTTTCCCCTAACATCCAATAAAACTAGCGCTCCACAAAGCACACTTTGGGTAATGTTGCCATAATTAATTTTTTCTGATTTTTAATGGCATATTATGCTTTTAATGAACAGATTTTATGCAATAGAGGAGAATCTCAATAGGTTTCAGATCATTTGATTAAACTCATTTTTTTTAAGATTGAGAAAAATGATAGAAGATATGCTTGCATAAAATAATGTGGAGATTTTATATAAGCTTCAGAATTAAGTATCAGAATTCAGAGTTTGGACTCTGAAGACCTTGAGCTGCCTTTCTGTAACATTCCCAAATCATAATTGAGCAACTATAATGTGCCAAGCACTGTTGTAGGCCGTGAGATACTATGGACAACTTGCTTATAGGGAGCTTGTAGCCCGTTAGGAAAATAAATATTCATAAATAATAGCACAAATACCCATACTTAGTTTTAATTGATATAAGTTCAACAGAAGAGAAGAAGCCAGGGCAGTGACAATATATGACAGGAGAAAGTGATCCAGCTTTGGGGAAAGGGAAGATGTCACGGAGGGCTTCCTGGAGGAGGTAACATTAAGCTGTCCCCAAAAAGATTATCTGGGACAGATCAGGTTGAGGCAGGAAGAAAGAGTATCCCAGCCCCCAGAAGGGGAATATGCAGAAAGGAGTTTCACTTTTAAAGAAATGGAAAGGTCATGTGGCTGGAACCCAGAGAGAACAAGAGAGAAAGACAAGATGAAGCTGGAGTGGTAGCCAGGGGCCAGATCTTCTAAGGCCTGGAAAGTCAGTAAATATAAATGAATATTTTAATTCCAACATCAGCGTGAGGCACTACTGATCAAACCTTTCAAGTTTCAAGGTAAGATTAAAGAGAGTTCTGGGTACAGAAAACAAAACGGATTCTGTCCTGATCCATGTGAGCATTATTTAAGCTTACATGCCTAAAAATTCCATCCAAATAAATGATAAGAATTAAGCAGCCCAGGGGTACCTGGTGTCTCAGTTGGTACAGCATGAGACTCTTGATCTGGGGGTCATGAATTCAAGCCCCACATTGGGTGAGAGATTATTAAAAAAAAAAAAAGAATTAAACAGCCCCAAATAAAAGAGCTCTGAGTTATGCAAGATGAACCAAGTCGGTTTAAATCCAAAAATGCATCACAAGATGAGAATGTCCTGCTGCCGGAGCAAAGCTGGATCCCACGTAAAAGCAACCACAAGCCCCATCACCCGATTTGTGTGGACGGCAGGGTAGCTGTGGCCCCAAATCCACTTTGCCTTTTATCCCTCTCCACTACATCTGAAATATATCGGCTCTAATCACAGTGAGTGAATGGGGAGAAAAGGTGGGATTTCCATCTCTTTAGCACAATAATCTTCTCAGAACAAGTCATCTTCATAAATAATTCCATATTATCCCAGTCACACTGTCTGGATATCTGGGACTCATTTAATGAAATGGTTGGCTTTAAATATTTCCGGAAGAAGGCTTTTAAAATTCAGAGCATATGTCTTCAAGACTAGAGGTCAGGGTTTGTGATCAAATATTACGCCCTCGGACTTGAAATACTGTGTATGACCTGTCACCAGGAGAGGGACAGCCGCCCAGAAGTTACTAGCTGGTCCTGGGGAGGCAGAGGCTGGCTTGAAATTATTTATGACGAACAACAATGCTACTAAAATTGCCTTATTCTTCAAACCATTCCACTCTTTTCCTTCATCTCTGCAAAAATACCATTTCCAAGGTACAAAGTGCTCCCTGGCAAAACCCCCTTTTCCTATGTGCCTCCTTGTCCATATCCAGGCATCTTCACATCTTGTTGGATCTATCCAACAAGGTCTATCTGTACCCCTCTCCTTCTCAAACCCAACCAACCCAGACCAGTTCCCATCACTTCTTTTCAGAGAGGTTAATTTAGAGAGAGATACCTTGTCACGTGGACCTAGGGCCACAGCTACTGTCCTAGGATAATGACCAGAGCATGGGCTTCTCTACCAGAAAGACAAGGGCTCACATCTGGGCTCAAATCTCAGAGAAGTCATTGTCTTTCTCCAAACCTTGTTTTCTCCATCTACAAAGTGAGCATGAAGCCAGCTTGGGGTTGTACTAGCAACAGCGGTGACGAGCCTGGACCTGGAGGCAGATCTGCCTGGGCTATGATCATTGCTCTCTTGTGTGATTTTTGGAAAAATTATTGAACTGCTATGAACCTCAGTTTTCTCATCTAGGAAATGGGGATAATAACAGTACACTGGTTGTGAGGACACAGAGAGACTATACCTGGGAAACACCTGGGACAAGTGAGCGCTCAGTTATTATTATGAGTACGAAGACTAGATGCGATCCCCCAGGGCTCATCCAGATGGCACCTCAGGAGGGGCATTCAGGTCCTGCAAGATCATCTCCTGATGCCACATTGCTTCTCACAAAGTCATGGTCTGGCCACATTTGCTGACAGATGCGCCTGTCCTGTTAGCTCTGAGTCTCCTCCCCCATCTTGCTTTTCCCTTGCTACACCTTGAGGCAGCTCGTTTTCACTCCTTTCCTGGTTTGAACGCTCTTTAAGTCAGGGATGAGGAAAAAAAAAAAGTCAGGGATGAGGTCTTGTATCACATGCATGTAATTGGCAATGATGATTTCTTGGCAACAAATACATGATGCATTTGTGATGCTGCCTGGTAAAGCCACATTCTCACTAAATCCAGTCCTCACTTGAAGGAGCCCCGGCTGCCCTGCCAGGTGGAGGCTTGTTGCCCCTGCCCCAAAACCAGCCCCACGCAGAAGGGTGCCAATGGCCCCTCCCCCACAGCGTGAAGCTCACTATGCTTGATTTCCAGTGGGCACATATAGACTCAGGACCCTAATTTCCCAAAGCCAATCCAAGGGGGCAGGGAAACTCATATATAGATATTTTGCTAGTGTGGGGCACCTGGGGGGCTCAGTGGTTGAGCATCTACCTTTTGCTCAGGTCGTGATCACAGGGTCCTGAGATCGAGTCCCACATCAGGCTCCCTACAGGGAGCCTGCTTCTCCCACTGCCTGTGTCTCTACCTGTCTGTGTTTCTCATTAATAAATAAATAAAATCTTTTTTTTTTATAAAATCTTTTTTTAAAAAAAAGAAACTTGGTAGTTTTACTATATTCTTTTCTCTGATATAGTAGAATACAACCAAACATAATCAACCTTTTTAGTATAATCAGGATTTTGCTTTTTGCTTTATTCTTAGAATTTAATTTTTTATATTTTTGGTCATTGAGGGATATAGTGGAAGTAGCCCATTACAGTGTTGAAGAGCAAGACTTACACTCCCTGGGTAGTCATCCCAGACTTTACTAGTATCCTCACTCAGGTGGCTCATCTCCCAGTTCTCTTCTCATCTATAAAATGGGATAATAGTCATTCTTCATAAAATGGTTAATACACAAAAATGGTTAAAATATTGCCTGGTACATAATATTCATCATTTAGTGTTCACTACCAGTGTTAGTCATTACTTCAACCATATAGGAACCAAGCCTCAAATCGACCCCACTCACCCCCCCAGAACTAGTTTAAAATCTTACCATTAACTATGTTCTTATAAGTTTCCTTTACAGGCCGTGTGTGTGCGTAAGTGTGTGTGTGTGTGTGTGTGTGTGTGTTCACATGTGTGACCTGCTATGTGCCAGGCTCTGTCTCACGAGGTAGGGATAAAGATATAAAGACAGATCAGATCCCTGTTTGTTTGTTTTTTTTTTCCTCAAGGAAAGAAAAAATATAACAAATACATAAACATGATGATTTGAAGCTCATAATGCAGGATGGAGTGACAGAAAACCAATGGAGGGACAATTCCGATTGTGGTTAAGGAGGGTTCTTTGAGAAGGTGACATTTACACTGAGATCTGAATATCACAAAGGAAGTCTCATGCAAAAAGCCCAGGGGAATAGAATACAAAACAGATGGAAAAAATATGAGTAACCAAGTATTTATCTGAATGATGTCTATCTCACTAACACAGACCAGAGATCGGGATGGTGGCCGGTTTCGGTAAATAAAGGTTTATTGGGACACAGACACATCCATGTGTTTATGTGTCATCTACGGCTGCATTTGTGCTCCAGCTGTGCAGTTGAGGAGTAGAGAGAGAAAGCATGTGGCCCACCAGTCTAAAATTTTTACAATCAGGCCCTTTACAATAAAGTTTACCATCCCCTGGCCTAGATCATAAGACCCATGAGGGTAAGGAGCACATTCTGTCTGCATTGCCACTTCTTTCCACCCTAGCTTGTCTGACTAGCAGATCCCGGGAAACAGCTGGAGAGGAAATAAATGCAGGACATTTTGTACCCGACTGCATTTTTTTTTTTTTTTTAGAACTCTCTTTTAAATGAAATCTCTTGAAATGATAGCTTCGAGCACATAGTTTTCCTTCAGGAGAACATCACTGGTTCCCACATGTCCAGAGGCTATGAATTTCCTGCAAAGGGGCTCAGAGGGAGATTGGTTCCAGGCTGAAATGCAGCAGCAGTTCTGTAGGATGCCAGCCGATCTGGTGAGGATGGAAGTGCAAGGAAATCACCCTCTTGGCCAGCTTTGCAGGTAGCTCACCACGTGCGTGATGTTAATTCACAGCGGCATCCCCTTGGCTTGGCATGTGTCAGCCTTTGTCCATCTGAGCACCATCAACATTTTGGGCCAGAGCAGTCTCTGTTGGGGGGCACTTCTGAACATTGTAGGATGTTCAGTGGCATCCCTGGTCTCTCCCCCACTGGGTGACAGTAGCACCCTTCCCCTAGCTATGGCAATCAATGATGTCTCCGAACATTGCCAAATGGCCCCAGGAGGGGATGGGAGGATGGAGGAAGGGAATAACATCACCCTCAGTTGAGAAGTACTGGCATATGCCAAAAACATTCTCCTCTTTCTAGGGGAACTTTTAGACTTTGATAGCAGATGTCCTCAGAGATGAATGCTCCAAGAGGCTGTAATATTCAACATTCAGCCTTTCAACTCAAGTCACCTGTGTGTACTTTCACATTCATCCAATGGGGCGTGGGTGCCAGTTACAAATGACGATGTTGGTCATTCCCAATAACGTCATGGGGAATAATTTTCTCTATTAGGGACATAAATGTATTTTAAATGTTCAATTTAATCTGAGGATGAGAGTCGTGGGTCTTCTTTGGAGATGAGGTGGTGTTGTGGCAGTTGTTTTAAAAACTCTCATGGACAAATGTGATCAGAGTGCTGTGATCCCTGCATAACTCCTAGATCAGGAGGGATAAGAAATCCCTGAACTCTCTCTCTGCTGCTCACAAACCCAGAACTATGTCTGCCTTGCCTGCCCACAGCTAACGCTCCCTAAGCTGCAGTCCGAAGGCAGATCTGCTCATGGACGACCCAGTAGGTGAGCCCCAAAGGAAAGAGAAAGGGAAGCAGAGGGGGTGGTATCTAGGTGGATTCCATTTTTTCTTTTTCAACAAAAAAAAAAAAAAAAAAAAAAAGGAAATAGCATTGATATGACCTCCTGGGGAAGGAAAATTCAGACCAGTGCCATCTTGGTCCAATTGGATAATGAGCCTAAACATCCATGATTGCTTAGGATGCTATATATTCCCAACCTCAGTGTAATTTTTGATATGATACACTTTATCATTCTGTATCACAGAAGTTCAGCAATAATTTCCTAATGAAGAATAGATCATAGCTTGTAAACCAGCAACCTATAAATATATATTATATATGTACATAGCATATAGATGTACAAAAATGCATATACAGGCGCCTGGGTGGCTCAGTCAGTTAAGTGTCTACCTTCAGCTCAGGTCATGATCCTGGGGTCCTGGGATCAGCCCCGCATCAGGCTCCCTGCTCAGTGGGGAATCTGCTTCTCTCTCTCCCTCTGCCTGCTGCTCCCCCCTGCTCATGTGCTGCTTCTCTCTCTTTGTCAAATAAATAAATAACATCTTTTAAAAAATACATATATACACGCGTATACTTGGCTCACATTTTGGTTTTAGCTGTGAATTATCAACTTAAAAAAAAGAGAGAACTTCTCATGAAAAAAGATTTGGATCTCTGTCTTCTTTTCAAAATCTGAAAGGTCTGCCAACACCACCAAGCCCACCTCCTTGAATGGTGACAACCCACCGGCAGGTAAGCAGCATGGCTTGAGCTCCCCAGTTTACTACACTCCCCACTCCCCCAAGAGGGGTGATCCTTGCCTATTTCACACATTCAGGTTAGCTGCCTGGAACCAGTTGGCAGTTCTGCTTGTAGTTGCATGTATTGATTAATTTTATCTTCTTGGCTTTTTTTTGGGGGGGGGGGGCTCTTCCTGAAGCCAGGCCAATCTGTTTCCTACTTTCAAATAAGTTTTCCCCAAATGCATTGCTTTCATAGACGTTTGGCCAGCTAATCTTACCCAAATTTCCTACTCCTGCCGTTTTCTCCACTCGAATATATCATACTTCATTTATGGCAGCATTTCCCAAAATGTACACTGTGAAACAAATACATATTATGTACAGAAAATATAAGAATACTATGGTTGAATAAATTAAGCAACACCATGTTAAGAGAGTCTTTGCAGCAGTATGTTTCGGAGCCTATAAAATGCAAATGTGCTCTATGAGCTTCTAAGGGAGGGCAAGTATGTGAGCAAGTCCTAGTTTTCCATGGAACTTTGTAACGCTGTGCAATATGACCATATTTGCTTGTCTTTAAAAAAGAATGTGTATTCACAGTCTCTAATATTTTTGCTAATTGTTTTTAACCACGGGTAAGTTGCAGAGAAGGGAAGTCTAGACCATCATGGGTGGGGGGGGCGGGCAACTTTTTCTCTTGCAAACTGATCACTGAAAAGTAGAATGTAACCATCAGCAACACTAACACTTTTGCACAGAAGAGAAGTCATTTTAAACACCCCCCCCCACCCCCCACAACCCCAAAGCAGGAAAAACAGTATCTCCATAAAGGACCACCCTTTAAATGGAATACATTTGGCTCGGCAAATGTGTGCTGTGTTTTTCTTATTTCCTTTATTTCATTGAAGATCTGTAAAAACTTTGTCACAGACTGTCACCAATGTGCAAAACTGAATTTGGGAAACATTGGTCTACATTACATTAAATCTGGCGACAACACAAACTCAAAAACCACTGTGAAAATAGTTCACACATGAGAGGAGAGCCAGTGAGTTTCCAAGGCAGGGTTTTCTGGGAGGATGTGGAAACACAGTGAAGCAGTAGGGAGAGAAAACAAGGAGGAGATCAAAGTGGACTTGCCCTTTGAGTGGCTTCTGCAGATTCCTTTCGCTGACCTGATCTTACACTGGAATTGCACTGGGGAGGTTTCACAATCTTGCCTCAGCTGCGGGGCTGCCCTTGGCGGCCTGGCATTGATGGGAACAGGGCAATGATGAGGATGTCAAGTGAATGACCTTCACAGTTGGGGTCAGAACAAAGAGAAACAGAAGTGGTACTTCATGTGATGAGCCAGTGTGGTCTAAAACTTTAAAAATATGGTATTTAAAGCATTTCGTGCTGAAAAAAAGATGATGATGCTTATGGTGATTTGAAGGAGTAGCAACACAACATACAGATATGTCCCAACCATCCATCGTATGGATAGATTTTGCCCTACAACTGGTGGGTTGTTTTTTGTTGCTGGAGCACATTTCTTGGGTTGTTCTAAGTAGGAACTGTAGGTAAGTCCTAATGTATTTTATAAAGTCACGTTTTTGCTATTTGACCCTCAGCCAGTTGATTACGATGATAAAACATGGAGCCTCCAAATAATCCGCTTTTATTTTAAGAATTTCTTTTCCTTTTTTATTGTTTTACAAACTGCTTTCTCCTCGAGAGATTAATAAATCCTTGAGGGCAGGAACGGAAACCGCACATTAGGATCTTCATTGCCGATGCTTACAAAGTCCTCACTAAATGTGAAAATAGGTAATAATGAAGACCAAAGACAATATTTTCTTTTCATTTTGCACTTTTGTTTTTAGATGATTGTGGACTTGCCTGCAGTTGTAATAAATAAAGCAGAGAGCACTTATAAAACCTTTATCTAATTTCCCCTGATGGTCACATCATGCCAGACTGTAGCACAGTATCACAGCCCTGGCACTGACGTTGATACCATCACATAGAAAACGTTCCCACCTTCCCAACATCCCAAAGATCCCTCATGCAGCCACTTCTTTTTTGCCTCCAGGTGAAATCCAGATTCCCCACTCTGTCTCTAATGAACCAGAAAGGGGGTGCTAGGACTTCTCATTACTTCTGGGTGAGGGTGGATGTTTTAGCTCCCCACTGGCTTTTGATGACACCTCAGGGAGAGGGCATGGAACTGGTACCGGTGGTCAGTTGTGGCCATTCTGTCTGCCCCTCCCCAGGGAGAGGCTCTGACATCAACCAGGTGGGCACGTTGGGACACCTCATTACAGCCTCAGGAAGGGGACGTCTTAGCTTCCCATGAGCCTTTGCTGGTGTGGGTGGGCTTGGTGCCACATTTCTTTCTCTGGTTATTTATAAGTTTTCTAGCTTATCAAGCTGCTCCTTTTTTGGTCCTTTGGCTAGAGAGAGCAGGATTTTGTTGGGGCTCTTCTTGTGCACCTGTTGATGTTGCTGGGTTTCTAGCTTCTTCAGCTCCCAGTCTGGGTTGTAGGAAGCAACAAGAGAACCCAGGGAACTCACCACCACATCGTCCTTGAGTCCAAAGTCCGCTCACTGATCTGCCTTCCTCTCTTTACTTTCTTCTCTTCAATTATCATTGTCTTCTTAATTTAGTGATATATACAATATCCAGGGTCTTTATTTGTACTTCATGGGAGGAATACAGAACATTACACATACTTTATCCTTCTGGAAATGGAAGGCTTCACTTTACATTTAAAAAGAGAAACTAAAAAAAAAAATAATAAATTCCCTGACTTATAATACATTTCAATATTATTCTGAAAGGTTGTGAGTGTTTTTATGTAAATGGACACTTGTTCAGAAATTATTTTAGGATTCATCCATCTACAAGCAGTTCTAATCAAAATTGAACTGGTGAGTCATGGGAACTCTACAGTCAATTTAATATATAATAGAGCTTCTATTTCAAAAACAAATGCCCACTCATCCTGACTTTCTTACTTGTGCACATAAAATGTACATATTTACATTTTGATGTATTACTTTTCCAATACCTTAGTACCCCTTTTAGAGACAAATAATTTGAATTAACTTTTCATATCGTAAAAAAAGAAAAGTCAGAAAACCCATAGTTAGAGACATTTGTCTGGATTTTACTTCCAGTCTATTTAGCTGCAGTTAACAGAACAAAATCCCCATAGAATATATTTTCTCTAATTTCTCCTATGAAAACATGCTTTTTCTTTTTCTTTCTTTCTTTTTTTTTTTTTTTTAAAGAAAGTTCACAAATGTAAGAAATCACCAAAGCCCTTTCAAAGTCAGGAAGGGATTTTCAAAACAGATCTATATTGATGTCCTCTCATTTAGGAAATAATTTTATTTTAGCACACAGGTTTCTAGCACTTGTGATGTTTGAATTTGCCAGACTTTGGGGGTAAATAGTGAAAGCTACAATGACCACAAAGGAAGCCTTATACCAAGTGTGTTTGGGTCTTCCTCAGTCCCTAACCAGGGCCTGGACTTGATCGTTCCTTCTGCCATCAAGAGGACAGGGTCTACTGACTGTTCCAGAGAAAAGTACAGAGCTCACAATCTGAGAACTAGATGTCATTAATGCAGAGAAACTTACATAGCAGTCTTAGAACATGGTAGACAAAAAGTGAAGCCCTAGGGTGATGACAGGAAATTGGAGGCTGAAAATCCCCAATTAATCATAATCATAAAAATTACAGTTAAACCCTCAATTACTAGAAACCTAGTTTTTAAAGTCACTAGATTGACTAGAAATGGCAGATTTTTCCCTGTAAAACATGCACACATCTATACCTCATTCATATCTTTTTTTAATATATTCCTAAGACATATCCTAGGTCAACATAATTCACAACTCAACCTTATCTCCATTGTTCCTCCTCTCGACTCTCCATTTAGAGTCTTGAATAATCACCCAACGGACACCTTTAGTGATATCTGCAGGATAGTCAAAGTCGTCGTACAAGCTCATGTTCCCTGCTACTGACTGTCTTTACCAAGGTTCAGAGGAAGGACCTGTTCTTTTTGAAGGGATGATTCTCCTAAGAGTTGAATCAAACTGACAACGCTCTTCCAGAGAAGTCTCTCTAATTCTCTTTCTCCACTGTCCTATTATGTGCTACAAACTCCCTCCTCCGTGTCTCTCTCATAGAATTTACTGCTTGAGCTGCTCAAGGGCAGGGGGCACTGTCATACTTGATGTGATACCCCAATGCCTAGCACAATGCCTGACCTGTTGTTAGTGTATAATACTGCAAGGAACAAATGAATCTTCTATCAGCTGGTTCATTTGGAAAAGAAAAAAAAAAACCCCAGAAGACCTTCAAGGGACAATACCCTGAAATCATATGACCAAAGTAGAGAGTGACAGGCAGCCAAGGTGGCCATGTTTTTCCAAATAGACGCTCAGTGGAGCACTGTTTATGACATTGGAGAGTTGGGAGCAAACTATCCCATCAACACAGGGATAAATTAAATGTGGGATATTTAGCAGGTTAAATGCATATCAACATTGGGTAGGTAGGTAGGAGAGGAAACTCTGAAAGACGGTTGAAAGAATGAAACAAGTTGAAGAATGATTTGTACATTATGATACTTTTTATAAAAGCTAAAGGAACCCCATGCAATCCTATGTGTTCTTTTTTTGTAAAAATAACAAAACAATTACATGTCTTCTCTCAGGGACTATAACATAGATATAATTGATTTAAAACCAAAAATGGTCAGAGGCCATATTTCAAACTCCTAACAGTGATGTCTTTGGAGGGAAGGAGGGGAAATAAAGTGGGGAAGGGGTCAAAGGGGATCAATGTCATTCTTACTATTTGTTTCTACCCAGGGCAGTTCTTTAATTACATGTATTACTTGCATATGTAAACGTTTTCCCCTTCTATACACTCAAAGTTGGTACATTCCTGGACTCGAAAAGCTTGCAAATTGTGACCCCAGTGCTCCAGAATATCTTGGTAGGATTTGTTAAATTTTTCCCCCTTCTTCTTCATTAAAAGCTGAGAAAAACATTTGTGAAGGATATTGCTTAGGCCAATCCTCCTCATTTTGGAACAATCTTATTGTTTGTCAACTGCCAGCTTTGACATTCTCTCTCACTTCCCACGGTCTGGCAGCCGAGAAGGAATCTGGAGCCAATTCGATTCTCCCCCTCTGAAGAAACAGCTGAGCAGTCTGCACTGTGTTTGGAGAGAACTAGTAAAATGTGCAGGATTTTTTTTTCCCCTCTATTCCGAATGCCCAAGTGTGTTTGGTAAGATGGGGAAAATCTGCCTCATGGCAGAAATGTGCTCTCAGCTCCATAAGAAGAATTAATTTTTGATATGTCTTGGTATTTGATGGAGGGTTTGATAGCACAACAAAATAGCTTCCAGACTCCACCCTTTATTTCCAAAAGTTTGCAGTCAAAAACAGACAATATGGACACAAATATTTCATAATAATGACAAATATTGATTGAATGCTATATATTTCAACAGCTCTATGAGCTAAGTGCTACCATTATCATACTCATTTTACAGATTAGTAAAGTGAGGTGAAGTGAATTTCAGAGGGTTTTAAACTTACTATGTGACTGAATTACAATTCAAACCCTGGCCTGCTAGCTCCACCAGAGAGACTCAGACCCTTTTTACCACATTTCCATCCTGCCTCATGTCAACGTCTCTCCATCTTAGTGCTCGGCAAATAAAAGATTCTCAGTAAACTCTTCCTCAGTAAATTAATGACTATTTTACACCTGACAGATACTTGATTAAAGGACATTGGGCAAAACCAAGGGTATGGTCAACCATTCTAAGTATACTGGCAAGAAGCGGTATTACTTTATCTGGAAAATAATCATGGGATTTGGAGTCATGAAGCCATAGATACAATCCTAGACCGCTTCACTTACAAACCTGGGCAAATTTTTTAGCCATTATAAGCATTAATTTCCATATTTGTAGAAGAGGTGAAGTATGATAAGTAGGCTTCTAAGATAGTCCCCAAGACACCCACCACCATCAGGTGTTACCTGCCCTGTGTGACCCCCCTCTCCTGGAGTACAGATGGAACCTGTGAATATGATGGGATATGAGGGGATATCATTCCTGTAATTGGGTGATGAGTCAGATGGAGATTATCCTGGACAGGCCTGACCTAGCCAAAGGTGCCTGTATAAGAGAATGAAGCTTCAGAGGCATGAGTTCCTGCTGGCCTAGAAGTAGGCAAACTGCCTTGTGGGGCCTCTCAGACCATGTGGCAAGGAACTACAGGTGGCCTCTAGGAGGTGAATGCAGTCTCTGGATAACAGCTATCAAGAAGAGGAGAGTGACAGTCATTCAACCACAAGGAAAGCAACTGTACCAACAACCAGTGATCTTGGACAACCCAGAGACTTGAATGAGAATCACAGCCTCCACTGACACATGATTTCAGCCTGGTGACACCCTGAGCAGAAGACCCAGCCAATCCAAACTCTGACTCCTGACCCATGGAACCATGAGATAATCAATATGTGTTGTCTTAAACTATAGAGTCTGTGTTAATTTTTCATATAGCAATAGAAAACGAATATAGATAGCAATACATCATAAAAGTCTAAAAATGAGCATGATGGCTGGAATTCCAACAGCCATCTTGCCCATGAGGACAAGAACCACACTAGAGATGCTGTGCAGAAGTCGAAGGGAGCCTGGAATCGTTGCCCCTTGCAGAACCACCACATTGACCTGGACTTAAGTATAGAAGCACCGCCTCCCACGATTCAGTTGCTCTTTTGCAGTTTCCCTATTACTCCCAGCCCAACCCAATTCTGTTAACAGGTCCCAATCAGTGAGATACATGACCCAATTTATTGACTCAAAAAGGCTCTCAACAGGAAAAATATTGACAGTGCTGACTTTATGGGCAGAGGCAGGACACCCTGTACTTTCTAGAGCAGAGGAATCCAAGTGATGCCAAAATGGGAAGAAAAAGATTATTCCACTTCTGGACAAGAATTCTGGAGAAAAGAGATTCCATCTTTAATTAGAGGAGGTGAAAGTAAATAATAGAATAGAGAGAGAGAGAGAGAGGCACACATTCCTCTGTACAGCTGCATTCCTCAGGGCCCCCAACCTACTTAAAAACCATCCTTCATCAGCATCATCATTATCTGCTCCATCCGAGGAGGAGGGCCATCAGCTAAGGAGGATCAGATTCTCTCATGGAGCTCATTTCAATGCTTAAACCGCAGGCCTTTCTTTTTCTGGAGAGATTTCCTATTTTATCATTAAAACTGCTGATTGTAACCCCACTAATATAGGAATATTGCTCACACACACAGAAAAGGAGCTAATGCGATCAAATGCAACACTAATATTAAATTACTGTAACTCATTTACCTTGCCTGCGCATCATGATTTCCCCCTCCCCTTGGCAAGAGCTTGTACACGCACACAAAATCTATAAACTCTTTCCAGGAATACAAAAGCATCCTCTATGATGTTGATAAGAAACAGGACAGTCACTCTCTCCTGACATATTTGTTCTTTAAAAACAAATCAATGGCACAGGGATTTGGCACCTGAATGCAGAACAACGACTTGATGAGGCAAAGATTGTCTTCATTAAGGACATTAATATTCATAGGGAGTAGAAAATCTGACACAAGAGAGGACTCACTAACCTTTTCTCATATTAGATTTTTACTTCTTAACACAATTACAGTCCGGCAATGACTTAATTAATGCTGCTTTTCGTCAGCCGCCTTTAAAGAGCTGTCAATTTGGTCCTGCAGAGGCTGTCAGCGAAACAGAAAGACAGTCATCTCGGTGAAAAAGACACAGGAAGAAATTCAAACACTTAATAGTATTCAAAGTGCTAAGCAAAGTCACATATCAACCAGGATTAAGGAGAATTTTTGTCTTTTCCTTCCATCTTACTTAAGCGAGTTTTGGCAATGGTGCCTTGGTTCTTGACTGTTGGGCTTAGAAGGTACAGAGAAAGATGGAGTGAGGGTGTGGAGGTGGAAAGCGAGAACCTTCCTGACTTAAAAATGTGGCATATCAAAGACCTACCCTCGAGGATGAGCTCGGCCATCTGCCCTTTACTATCACAGAATGTCACCCTGGACTTGGCAGAGGACTTGGGAGAGCGAATTATCCAAACACCTCAGTCCCATGCATCTGACCCAGGTGTCACAAACACAGGAGCTCTGCAGACCAAAATGTCTCCTGCAGGGACTTTTTACTTCCACTGCACAGTGTTAAGAATGATGAAAATAAAGTATTTGCCAAGATATAAAATTTCAGGATGCTGGCCTGTCTTCAAAACTTTGAATATTTAGCAACCCTGCATACTTCTCGTTGTGGCCATGACCTGGAGAACTTGAGAACAGGTGGCCCTCTCTGGTATTACTGCCCCCCCTCACCCCACCACCACCACCCCCCTGCCAGGCTTACACCTGTGGGCTCCACTCCTCTCCTTCCCATAAGACTCCTCAGGACACAAGCAGTGGCCTCCCTCACTTTACCCAAGTCGGCTTCATCCTCTCTCCAAACACGTCCCCAACCTTCCCAGAGGTCACCGTCACTGCCCAACCCCAAGATCATCCGTGTGAACACATTATGCTGATTCTGAGGATCCATTCCTCTGGTCATTTCCTGACTGACACTGTACTCTTGTCACATGGCTGGAATACACCTCCCAGTTCTTAGCTTATGTCTCAATCACAGCACTATTGACATCTGGAGCCAGAGAAATCTCTACTGTGGGGTCTTGTGCTGTACACTGGAGGAAGTATAGCAGCAGCCCTGGGCTCTCCCCATGAGACGGCATTAGCTACTTTCCCTCTTCCCTCAACATGACAAACAAAAATGTCTCCAGACATTGCCCATGGTCCCCTAGAGGACAAAGTCACCCTCGGCTGCGAATCACTGGCCTAACTGATCCCTTCTTTATCTTTAGCTTCAAGGTCCCATCCTCTGTGAAGCCCGCCCTGATTACTCTAACCCACTCCCCCCTTATTCTCTGCTACAACTACCTCTGCATCTCACAAACCACATATTGTAGGTTTCTTTTTGTTTGCTTTTATTGTTGTTGTTCAGTGTCTAGATTAAAAGCAGCATGAGAGCATGATGTTATTTGAAAAACTGATTCGACATTTCCCAATCCACTGGTGGGTTAGTTATGCCTCATCAGCAATGAGCTGCGCATCCAGCCTCCTGGATGGCTTTGGGAGAAAAGAGACACCGTCACTATTCCTCTCTGGGGAAGCTCTCAGAGACCAGGCCACACAGGCGTGATGAGCACGCATTCTTCCTTAGGGCTGTGCACGTCTGCGTTCAGTGCCCTGAGAGTCAACAGTCAAGTCTCATTGGCTACATTCTGGACCTTGACTTCTGGTTTGGAGAAGGTGAACAATCACATCAAAGAATACCTTTATTTTTTTTTTCCTGCCCAAGGAGCTACTGGTGGGTCTCTATGAAGACACAGAGGGAAACTTAGCAGATTTTCTTTACTCTGGGAAGAGTTATTGGAGGCCACAGCTTAGCCATGTGGTGAAAGCCCAGCAGGTACTCCCTTGCCCAGAAGAAAAATAGGATAGGACTTCATGGGCCACCCCTCCCCATATCCTTTGCCATCAGAGCTAGTTAGCCAAAAAGATGTGATAAATTTACAGAGGGAACAAGGTGTCTGATACAAAGAAAACTTTCCTGACCCCTTTTCTTTAGTGACTCATTTTTTTAGAGCCTCTCTGATTCAGAGATTTTATTAAAATTTATCTTAAAAATATTTTTTTAAAGATGTATTTATTTATTTGTGACAGCGAGAGAGAGCACACAAGTGGGAGGGGCAGAGGGAGAGGGAGAGAGAATCTCAAGCAGACTCGGTACTGAGCACAGAGCCTGATGCAGGGGTTGATCTCATGACCCAGAGATTATGGCCTGAGCCAAAACCAAGAGTCAGATGCTCAACTGACTGCATCACACAGGCACCCCTTAAACTTTTTTTGAGTATAGTTGATGCACATGTTGCATTAGTTTCAGATATACAACATAGTGAGTCAACTTCTCTCTATGTTATGCTACACTCACCACAAGGGTAGCTCCCACCTGTTACCATAAAATGATATTACAATACCACTGACTATGCTCCCTATGCTGTGCCTTTTATTCCTGTGATTTGCTCATCCCATAACTGGAAGCCAGTATCTCCCAGTCTCCTTCACCCATTTTGCCCATCCTTCTACCTCCCTTCCCTCTGGCAACCACCAGTCTGTTCTCTGCATTTACAGGTCTGATTCTGCTTTGTGTTTGTTCATCTATTTTGTTTTTTATATTCCACATATTAGTAAAATCATATGGCATTTGTCTTTCTCAGTGTGATTTAGTTCGCTTACCATAATATCCCCTGGGTCTACCTGGATTGTTGCAAATGGCAAGATCTCACCCCTTTTATGGCTGAATAATACTCCATTACACATATATATTTCAATCACATCTCCCCTATCCATTCGTCTATCAATGGGCACTTAGGTTGCTTCTATATCTTGACTATTGTAAATAATGCTGCAATAAACATAAAAGTCTATAAATCCTTCCAAGTTAGTGAGGACTTTTTTGAGGGAGGGGTTGGGCAAATATCCTCGCTGGGACATTATTGCTTATGATTCAATAAACAATTGGCCCCAAAGTGGGGCTCACTGAGATATCCTGGTCAAGGTCATCCTGGCTGATGAACCATAATCAACACCAGTCCCTAAAAGTCTGTTAGAGAAACCCATCTAGGGCACATCATGGGGGTAAGGCTGGAGAGACCTTGGATCCTATCATTCCGACACAGTGGGTAGACTTTACGGAAATCATCAAGCACGCAGTTGAAACCCAGGAAGGCTAAATCATGGGATTCTAAGGTTAGGATGTCACTCTGGTCAAAGCTAAGATCTTGAGCAGCTGAAAGGCCTCCTTGCCATGATGGGCAAAGCCACATAGGCTGCAGGGGACGAGGAGGGCTCAAACGTGACATCATGTGGAAGCACCAGAAACAGCAGCAGCTGGGACCTGAGGTAGTTGTCCAGACCTCCCAACCCACCATTTCTCTCTCCAACTGGCTTTTGAAGCAAAGATGAATATGAGATGAATACAGCTCCTGGGAGTCAGGGACACGTCTAATGGGCATAGGAGGCAGGGGATTTGGTCAGGAGAGACTGCATAAGAGATACAGAGAAATTTCTATGTAGGAGTGTTGAGGCCTGAGTAATCAACCAGAACAAATACAACAGGTGTGGCTGCTTTTATTCCTCACATTGTAGGATCTCATGATACCAGTTGTGCCTGGCACGGTCTGCCATTAATCCAGCTCTGCTGTCAAAAGAATGTGTTATACGGCCACTGGTAAGGATAACTTTGATTTTTTTTTTTTTGATAACTTTGATTTTTAAAGTTCAGGACCAGATTTGTGAGGATTCACTGCCCTGGTGTAGATCCCTTCTCCATGCATGAACCTACTGACTGATGGAGTGTCTTCACATTCAGGCTGGCCAGTCCTAAGTTACAGAGGCGAAGAACGAGCAACACCTCCCTTCTCTACTATCAAACCCTAGTGATACATGGCTGCACGTACAGGCTTTGACCCACCCCAGATCTGAGTTTAAGTCCCAGCTCTGCCACTTACTTGCTGTGGGGTCTTGAACAAGTACTCGACCACCCAAACTTCAGTGTCCTCACCTGTAAAACTGTGATCGTGACCTCATCGCAGTCACCTTTCCTTGAGAATGTCTCCTCGGCCAAGATATGTGCTTTACAAAGCATCATTTCCTGTTATCTCGTACTATCTTTGAGGTGCAGCCATTATTCTCATGAGCAAGAAGTGCAGGTGTTAAATTATTCGGGATGGTGCAGCTAGTAGGGTGGGGATTCAGGCTTCCTTAGATCCTGTGTTCCCACTACTGCCCTGTACTGCTTCTGTCACAGGATTTGGGGGATCACCAAACAAGATCAAGGATGTGAGTCCTTAGCCAAATCTGCAGCATACGGTAAGTGATCACTAGATGCTCTTATTCTTTATAGACATTAATATCCTACTCCCAAGCATCACCTCCTTCTTAACCCTTTCTCTTAACTTATGGTGAAACCTCTTTGTTCACTTATTTTACCCCGGCCTGATTCCACATGCTTCTCTCCTAGGTCAAGGCCTTCCTTCTAAGAACATCTTTTTCCTTCCTTTTTGGAAATCATTGCCCGAGCTCATGTTCTCTTATCCATTCGCATGCAGACAGCAAGTATATTTTTTCATGCAATGCTAACATAAATGGAGTTCCTATCTAAATTGGATGCCTGGGACCCATAATAGCATCTGTGCCCCTAATAAGACCTTCTCATGTTGGAAGTGAGCCTTTCTGCACAACTGCATATACTGAACCGATTTTGTAAATAGAGATTGAAAGCTTATGGTTAACTACCCCTGGAAGTTGATTTGGCCTGGAAGTCTCTCCAGGGGCTCGACTCATATTTTATCATTATTAGATTCTGTAGATAAAATCATTTGCCTTCAACACTATCAGAGGAAGCTATCCTGATTTTCCTACTGCAGGGCCACCTGATGCTTGGGGGGCCTGGAGTACCAGCACGGCAGGGTGGGCGTGAGGGCACCACTCTTCTCATTCTCCATACTTGAACTCAGGGAAATCTCACACACAGGTAGCCCTCCAGATGCACAGGGGGTGACCCATTACTTATCACTGAATGAACTCACTTATCTCTGAGGACTTTGTGTCTATTGGGAGTCACACATGTCATGAGGAAGACTGAGAACACCTTTCAAAGAAAACCTAATTTACTTAGAGAAAAGTGTGTGTGCCCCTTCAACAATCTTTTTGTGTACTATTCCATGGACAGGATGATAGAACAGACAATTTCAAGCCAAGGCACTTTTCTGAGACACCTGTCTGCAGATAACTGGTCATGAAATACAAGTGTCTCGAATGTCTGGGAAGAGGGATTACGATGCATCCACCGTGATAGGCTGGGGCAGAGATAGATGCCTGCGCACCTGTGTTAGGCAAATATGCCCCCCTCCTCAAGGAATCAAGAAAGGTTGTCAGATCAAAAAGAAGAGAGTCATCTTCCTTTGGGGCTCACCTTGCCTCCCCCAACATAGAGTCTGAATCCCCGGTCAGGGAGATGCGAGAGATCATCCTCATTCCACAAAACGGGTTCGAGAAAATGTGAGGAGAGAAATCAATATAAATATTGATAGGCAATATGCTTGTTTTAGAGAAATCAATATAAATACGGTGGGCCATATGTTGGTTTTGGACTGCAGATGCGAGAGAATAAAGTGAAGATGCAGATCTTCCCGCTAGTTTCGTAATCATTAACAATTGTTTACAATGACATAATCTACATGAAGTCAACTGTAAAAACATATTATGTATTGAATGGTTACCACATGTCAGGTAACACTCTAAATTATTTACACATCCTATCTCATACAGTTCTGCCAATAACCCAATATAGGAGGAATGACTGCATTTTACGGATAGGGAAACAGATCGGTTCTGACTTCACCCTCTCAGTAGGTTTATACTCTTAAATTTATGCTCCATAATCTCGTTTTGCACCCCCGTGAATGTGCTTACACCTACATGCCCGTATGCACACACTCCCAGATTCTCATGTGCGTCTGCAGCTCGCACCCTGGGAGGTCCCAGATAAGGCACGGATGCAGAAGTAGCGGGATTGGAATAATTGTGCGCTGCGATAATCCTCGGGGTGGCTGTCAACAAGCCTTAATTTAAAAATAAACAAAGCGAAACAAAACATGCAAATACGGTAATAGCAGAAGTCTGCATTTACCCTTCATCTCTTTCAGAAATTTGGAATCTCGAAACAGAGACGGGTTTGGTGCTCGGGTGCGTGCGATCCTCATCGAAATGCTTAACACAGCTTCCATATCAAAAGCACTGGGTGACAGGATGCATTACATTTAGCTGCACCCGTTCGGGATGCTTATCTGAAGCAGTTATTGGAGGCAGAGAGAAAAATGAACTTTTTCGGATCAACTTGTGCTAACTCTTACATTCACTTTTAATGAACAGGACGGCCGTGGTTCTAAGGGTGTCTGCATTTTTCTTTAGACCTCATTTCTTCCCTTTGGCTGTAATGAGAAGGGAAGAGAGGCGCAGAGATCCGCTCCAAATCCTGCAATAGTTCATAAATATCTCTTTAAATATGAAACTGTCTAAACCCTCAGTGGCCATTACTTATTTATCAAGCTTCCGATCCAAACTTCGCTCCGTATCATGACCACTCTCTGAACTCACATAATGGTCTTTCAATATGTCAAACACTGAACCATCCTGCTTCAGGTCTGACCACCGTCTCTCTCCCCGCAGCCGTCACCTTTGTGTCTGCCCACCTTCTACTTTATATTATAACCTGGTGTGGCTTCAGCGGGCCATCAATCCTGCTGCTCTTGCCTGCCCTGGAATCACGGGTGGACGCAGGAAATCATCCATGGGACAGGCACACGTTCTCCGATCAACATGCTCTTATCCAAATAGGCAGAACCAAAAGTTCCCTGGCATCGACGTATCAAATACATAAGGCTCCGTTTTATGGTTTTGTTTTTATTTTAAAGGTTTTATTTATTTATCCATGTGAGACAAGGAGAGAGGCAGAGACACAGGTGGAGGGAGAAGCAGGCTCCCTGTGGGGAGCCCCATGCAGGACTCGATCCCAGAACCCCAGGATCACAACCTGAGCCGAAGGCAGGCGCTCAACCACTGAGCCACCCAGGGGTCCCTGCAAGGCTCCATTTTAAAATAATATTTTTTTGAAACACAGAAAACGGTGAGGAAGAAAATTTAGCAATCATGACGAACACTCTCCCCACAAGATGACAATTATAGATATTTCGGTGTGTTCCTAAATGGCCTTTGTCTACATTTTTTTTTTTTTGCACAGTTTAGATGATACCATATGTAATATTGTGAATGCTACCTTTTAGGAGTAAAATGTGAGTTTCACACACCAATAAAAATGTTTCCTACTCATCATGAAAGGAGCACAAAAAGGATGCACAAACAAAACAACAAAGTTAGAATTCTCCCCCAAGAGCTTAGTCTTGCGTACTCCAGCTTGATCACAGGTCAGATAATAGTCCTCCTATACTCAGACACAAATACCTGGGATGTTCTGGATTGTCCGGCTGCTGAGGGTTGCCCCAAGTACTCACACGCAGTATCTCTGATTAATCACCTCTATCAATATTTTGCCTGACTATAAATTCCATAGGAGGGAAGAGATCACATTTTTCGTATGTCCCTCATATATTCTGTGCCTAGCGTGGTGCCAGGAACACAGTAGAAGCTGAAGAAGCATGTGTCTAATGAATAGATGAGCTGTCAAATCCTTAGGTGAGAAATAGATGCCAACCAAGTGGCGCTGATGTTAAACTCAGGGAACAAAGATGTTCCATTTCGCAGTCAACGTTGGAAAAGAAAAAAGGGATTCCTGTCTACTACAGCATTGCCGTTTCTTAATGACTCTGCCTGTTTAGAGAAATAAATAACAATTGTTTTATGAATTTCAATGTATTTAATCTCTGAAAGCCAGTCAGGGAGCCCTGATAAACATGGTAAGCTTCGTCCATTGTCTTTTGGGCAATTCTGAGACTTCTTCACCAGGGGTCGATGGTAATTAATACCATCCCAGTCCCACACATGAACACTTTATTATTCCACAAAGAAGATAGGAAGCAGCCTTATAAAAACAGAAAGCAGAAGTAGGTGACATCATGAAATGTTGGACACTCCATTGAATTCTGTGAGACACTTAATAAATCTCAGCACATGACAAGGGTTTTATGTACAGGACTCCAGATGTGCAGAGAAATGTGGTTCTTTCCCGAGACCTATTTACCAATTGTACTTTATTTCCGCCCCCTCTAAAAATAGGGATAAAAATAGTGCCTACTTATAGAGTTGTTGTGGTGGCAGGTAAATAAATATCTTAAAACACTAGATCATTGCGTGGCACAGAGTAAGTGTCCCCAAAGCTCCTAACAGAGAGGTTCCTTTCTTATATATATTTTGTCTCTCATTATGAAATTTAAAATATTTTTATTTTGGAAATTTTGGAAAAAACATACAGGAGTTAAAAAAAAAATTTAACCCTTCACTAAGAGACAACCGCGGCTATTACAAACACATTTTTATTTCAGTAAAAGTGGTGGTTCTAAGATGCTTACAAACCCTTTAACACTTCTTGCTTCAAAAGGTGGAGCCTGATCTCCTCGGTTTGAATGCAAGCCAGACTCAGATTCGCTTCTCATCAGTAAGGAAGCGATATGGTGTGTGATTTCCAAAGGAGGCTGAGTCATAAAAGACATTGCTCCTTCAGTATTGCTCATTTGGATTGTCACCCTGGGGGAAATAGGTCACTGTATCTTGAGGACACTCTAGCATTGTGGGGAGAGGCCCCATGAGGAGGAGCTAAAGCCTCCCACCAGGGACCAGAACCAACCTGCCAGCCAATGACTGAGCCTCCTTCCAAGATGCCCCCCCCCCCCAAACACACCTTGACTGTAGGTTCATGAGAGGCTCTGGACTGACATCTCTCAGCTAAGCTGCCTGTGAGTTCTGGACCCAGAAGACCAGGAGATAATAAATGTTTATTTTTTTTAAGCCACTAAGTTTTGGAGCAATTTATTATACACTGATCACTTACACAATGACTATATAGGGTCATGCATAATTTCTAGAATTTCTGTTAGTTCCTGCTTTTTAAACCAAGCTCATTCTTCTTTCATAAACTCTCATCATAAATTCTATATGTGGCCTTATCATTTTGAATATTTTAATACATTATTTAAAAATCTCTTCAATTTTTGTATTATCAATAGTTATCAAGGAACAAATTCTGTCTCTTTTTGTGTGTTGATCGCGTGGCAGTTCACATCTTTGTGTTGGTCTGTAATTTCTGACTCTGAACCCACTTGGAAATGAGTGCGAGAGGCTCCTTAGGTCCTGAATGTCCCTGTATGGGTGGATTCTCACCTGCCTCTACTGGGACCTAATGGCTTTATCAGTTCAGATGATTTTATGTTAATTTCCAGTTTCGGTGTCACATATCCAGTAGTGCGACGGTGAACTCCATATCCATGCACAGTGAGTGCAGACATAGGATTCAGGTTTCTCATGGTTGGCTCCATCTACCCATGACACTGGGTAAATAAAAAGTTTTCCTTAAAACGACCTTGGGAGATAGGGTAGTTTCCTGAGGTCTCTTGCCACTGACGGGTGGCTTCTGACCTAATGCAGAAGGCCTATTTCAAGCTCCTGCCTACCATAAGATCATGAGGCCTCACCTTCCATCCCCACACAGACATGAAAATCTGAGCATCAGAGTCTTTCCTGGAACCTCCATGAGGCACTCTGCTCCTCCAGACACACAAACACTTTGCAATTTTATCCTCTGTTCTCTGAACAAACTCTTCTCAAGCCACCTCAATTTCTCCTCCTCTCTACCAGAGTGCCACAGCAACAGTCTCCTTCCCTTTAGAAGTCTTGCATCTCAAAATATCACAGAGATGATTTTGATTCCATCGACTAAATACATTGTACTGAAGCCAAACATGAAGCATTCCCAAACAGATGTGCTGACTTCCAGAACCATCTACAAGGTCTGCCCTCCCCTCCCGCCAACTATTCAACTTTCTTATTTGTCACTTACGACGATTACTACCTAGAAAGTAGTAATCGAAAGAAAGTAGTGATATTTTCGATAGAAAGTAGTAATATTTTGTTAACATATTAATAACCAAAAATTGTGTCACACACTCTCTTTACTGTTGACCTGGATGCCCTGGCAGATAAGACGGTTGGCAGGGTCTTGAGTCATGAATAGTGGTTTACTGTTCAGTTTCGATTTTAATAATCCACCTCCTATCCACAGTATTTGTGGCAACACCATGTTTCCTTTCTTTCTCCTTTTGATAAAATGATACTTAGCCTAATCCCAGACATCTCATAACAGGCCAGCTCCCTCCCTGAAGCACAGCTTAGAGGCAGCCCCAAAGACAGGGGTCTACACTACATGCAGAAGCCCACATTGGGCATGGTGTTCCATTTTCATGGGAAACAGCTGCTCATTTGCTGTGGCGAGGAGAGGCCTCAGGGTTAGAAGGGACCAAACTGCTCAGCCTTTAATGTTTTTGCAAAATTATCTTGTTGACAAGTGCAGCATTATAAATTTGAATCCATTAGCTAAAAGGATCCATAAATATTTGAATAATGGCCTTTTCAGAGTTTCACCAGTCTATCAAACTTGTCACATGTCCACTTTTTACATTTTTCCTACTGCTGAAAAGACAAGGGCTGAACCAAATCTCATGGATGGTTTCTAGACATGGGCATTTTTATCCTTGCTTTCAAAATAGAAATGCCTTGCCAAGCAGAAGTTGATGAACAAAAGCACACTAGTATCTGCTGGTGGTGGCAGAGGGTGCACTGCCCACTAAAATTCACTTCCTTTCGGGGCAGGTACCTGGCAAGCCAAGGTTTCCTAACCTTGCATCCAAGAATGACCAGATGATAAATTCTAGCCAATGAAATGTGAGCAGATGTCACATGAGCCACATCCAGAGAAGTTTTTTTTGTTTGTTTTTTGTTTTAGAACCCATATGTCTTCTCTGTTGTCTTTTTTCTTGCTAGAGACTGAGAACCCTGGGACAGACGATGCTAGAGCCATAAGCCAGAAGGAACCCTGGGTCCCAAACTACTTTCTGGAATAAAGTAATCTACATGCTAACTGGGAACACCAAAAGCACTCCGCTGTGTGCATAAAAATGCACTTCTATTGCAATAAGCCACAGAAATTTTGAAATTGGTGTTAATAGCTAGTAATATGCCAACTAACAAAGCAACCTATTGTAAGTTAAAAGAGCACAACTGTTGCTGTATTTATTTATTTATTTATTTATTTATTTATTTTTGCTTTGGAATTCCAGATTTGTCTATTGTTGTTATTTTCAAAAGAAATCTCCTAAATTTTGAAGTGGTGACCCCTGAATATGTTTCCCACAGGTAGGAATACAGGTTGGCTCTGCGTTGGGTATAATAGATTGAGTCTACCAAGACTGTGAACAACTTGGCGCCTGGCAAAGGCACTAAAGAGATAGATATTTAATATGTCCTTCTACCACCGGATTGTCTGATTTCTGGATAATTCAGCGTAACTCTCAATCAACTGCTCCTAATAATAGCCCTTTGGAGGGTTAACCCTCACACCGTCACACTGGTGGCGTTTAAGGGAGGTCACCATATGCATTTCACCCACATTTCTAGGCTTTCTTAGATCTATCACTAGATCAAACAGCTCACGACAGAGCTGCATCCCACAACCCCTCGCAGACCATCACCATTTTAAGGACTAATACTTTAGCGCTACTCTCTCTGCGCATGGGACCGTTTGAAAAGTTAACATTCACCAAGCCTTTACAAGTGTGCCAAGCATTGTGTTAGATGCTCTATAAACATTATTCCTGCTAATCCTTATAACAACCCTGTAGGATTTACATAATCATCTCCAGGACACTGAGACTTTGAGAGGTTATCTAACTTGCCAAAAATTACACAGCTGTATAAGTGTAGAACATGGATTTAAACTCAGATTTGCCTTGCTCCAAATCCATGTGCTGTGGGAATCCCAGAGAGAACGTTATGAACGTTCACATAAAAAACTGACTTTATAACCCAGGGTTTCCCAACCTTGGCTTATTGAACTTTGGGGCCAGATCATTCTTTGTTGTACGGGGCCCCCTTGTGCACTGTGGGATGGTTAGCACATCCCTCATCTCCACCCACTGGAGGCCAGAAGTGCCCCTCCTAGTCGTGACAGCCATACGTTGCCAAATGTCCTTGGGAAACAATATCCTCCTCCGTTGAGGCCTAGCAGCATAACCTAATGTTAGAAATAAATTTTTATCCCCCAAGGAAGTGATGCAGTCCCTTCTTTCTGATAAAGAATATTATGGAAGTGATTTTTTTTTTTTTTTGCTATGGCTGCCAAGGAGCTCAAAGACAAATTTAAGTTTTGAGCATAGTGAACAGGGATTCCCAAAGTCCTGAGCAATACCCATTTCTCATTTCCTAACTCTTGATCAACTCTGTCTTTTCCCTTGCCTTCTTTATTTCTCAACTTATTTTTTCCCCCTATTTAGTATGTCTTCCTCTATTTGAAGTTACTGGAAAAGCTTCACAGAAGATCCAAGGTATTAAAAAAGAAAAAAATGTGTACTGATTTGGAAATCAACTCGCAAAGCTGAATCTTTTTAGGAATGACAAATATTCCTCTTTTCTTCTTAAACCTGTTCAAGATTTCTCTGATATTAAAAAAAATCAAAGTTGGATTAAGAGATTGAACTTTATTGAAACTTTCTAGCTCCCAGAATCATATTTTAAAATGGGTTCACTCATCACAAAATAATAAAAAGAACAATAGAAAAGCTTTGGAATTTTTTTTTCAAGTTTTCCCATTGTAAATGCTGAAAATTATTATTCCATTAAAGCATTTTTTATGACTAAGTTAATAAAGAGAAGGTATGATAAAATAGATAGCTTCCCAAGATGCTTTCTGAAATTTCGGTATCACTCATGCTCTAAATTGATGCACAAAGACAGGCTTAGCTAGTTGAGAGGCTCTACTTTTAGAGCTCTACCACATGTTTTCACAAATGAATTTTCCAGTCTGTCAATTACTAGGGAGATAAAAATTGGGTCCAGAACAAAGGGTGACTCAGAGGCTCATTTGGAAATTTGGGATTTCTGGTTCTGCTTTGACAGATTTGGAAGAAGAGGCAAAACATTTCCTGTAAATACCATCGCTGGGATGGATTTTCACTCTCTCATTCCCCCATCAAACAGAAACCTATATTGTGCCTTGAGTTGAGCCCCAGAGAAATTATCAATATTCACACATCTGGCACAAATCTGTTGGAAGGGGGAAAAAAAACATTATGCCATCTGTATTTCTTTTAATCGTTTCATACAGCTCCAGTCTCATGCAGTAATTTTGTCACACAGTCTTGTAAATATAAAGTTATATTACTTCTTGGCTTGTTTGAGGACACTGTTCATCATAAGGGGAGGATGAGGAGATGATGTCACTGCCAGGAAAAAAAAAAAAAAAAGAAGAAGATGATGAAGAAGAAGAAGAAGAAAAGAAAACTCGCCTTTCCCAATCCCCCACCTTCCCTGGAGTATGGAGGAGCCAAATTTCATCAAGTTTGGCACAGTTGTAGGAATTAACATGACTGAAATGTATGCCAGATTTCAAAACAATTTCTAACAGTTTCTGTGAGACCGTGTAAGCAACTGAAAATTGACATGTTGTGTTGTGCCCGAGTCAGCCAACTGCTGTCACTGCATAATTAGATTTTCCTGCATGAGAGGAGAGTTTCCTTTAAAAAATTATGAAATAAGGCGGAAGCTAATATAAAGTATAAGTGGGTCCGTTATTCGCAAAGAGGTAGCCTTCCGCCAGAGACTGACTTTGGATACATCCCCACGCGCACACTCAGGAGAGGCCAATGGTCCTGGTTTTGTGTGCTTCACATGCTCTTTGCAAAGGAAGAGGATTTACAGCACAGGCCAGATGGAAGTGCGCCCACTTGGCTGCCCAAGGCATGGCTGAAACCCAGGACCGAGAACAGAGTTGGAGCTAATGAATGTGTGGTTACTTCCTTCTGGTACAAGATTGCAGAGGTGGCAGGGTAAGCTGAGTGTCCCCAGGACTGACTTTCCCCTTCTTCAACAGTGAGAGTGATTTTTGTTTGACAAGGCCACCCAGTTAAAGACCATGTCCCCCAGGCTCCCTTGCACCTCGATGTAACTAGGTTCTAGTCAATGAGACATGAGCAGAATGAAAGTTTCCAAATTCCATGCCATGCCCTCAATAGGAAAGGTGGGTTCATTCTTTCTTCTCCCTTCCTGTCTTCTTGAGGGCAGGAGCATAGCATGGTCACAAGCCACCTTTGACCATGAGGCTGAAGATCATATCACATAAAAGAGAGCTGCTCTGTAGATGTAGCAGAGCAACAAGATCAAGAGCGACAGCCCTGACACCTTTGGGTTGACATACGGAACTTACATGGCCTTCTGGAATGTTCCATGAGTGACAAGCCAGTTACTGCTTTGATTAAGCCATTGTAATTTGGGATCTGTTATAAAAGCCACTTTTTCGTATCCTAACCAATACTACACACTTGGGAATGACCTTCAGAGTTCATCAGAGCTAGGCCTGTGTAGGCAGGAAAGAGTTTGTACCCCTGGACACATGTACCTTTGTTTCCTAATCAACCCCTTTGAAGTAGATACCTTTCCCCAGACAATCTCATCTCTCTGAAAGTCAAAATATGACTCAAAATATCATTCATTCATTCATTCATTCATGAGAGGGAATTACAATTACTATTTACATTCTGCAAAAGAAGAAACTATAGTGTAAACAATTGAAATAACTTCCCCCAAATTACACAGCAAATAATTTCAATGTTTAGACATCCCATGCTCCAGTGGAATGAGATCTTAGCATACAAAAAGCACATATGAGGTTTGTTAAGTGACTGGATCAGTGAGTATCTCCTTAAGTAAAGCAGTAGAACCAAGGCTAGAACTCAGGTCTGCTGACATCAAAGCCAGTGATTTTAAATTCTCTTTGTTCCCCAACTATGTTTTATATTAGGCTTCTCTGAATTGGATTTATGAACAAAAGTTTCAGTGTATCTGTAAAAATTAATTAATTCGTTGATTAAAATTTTAAAAATCTTACATTAAGACTTTTTCCCCCCCTGTGGCCAGTCACAGAAACTCTTAACTCAAGCTAGCTTAATTATTGCTGGGCCCTTCCTGGCTCACATAACTGGGAAGTCTACCCCCTAGCACGGGATTAGCTCTGACTGGGCCCAGGGCTGGAGTGGAGTCCTCAAATCAGGGTTCTTGCCATCTTTCAAACAGCTCTTCTCCACCAGGTTCCATGTGCTGTCTCATCCCATGTCCCATCCTGTTTAATTCCAACAGAAAGAGCCCTCCACAACTTGGCTTGATTGGTTTGGCGGGCCTATCAACCAAGAGCTCTGTCCTAGAGGGCTCAGGGCTCTGATTGGCTGGGCATGAATCTCTGCCTAAACCCGAACCAGGCCACAGACACTAAGGAGAGAGAAAACACGGTTCTCAAGAGGCCAAAAGAATGTTGTCCCCACAGAACAGGAAATGGATATTGGATAAGCAACAACAAAACTTACTCCAAGTCTTTTATATATTCAAAGCTGTCCCATCATAGGGGTCTAATTTATTATCCCCGGCCAACATTGGCCTAAACTGTTCTCTCTCCACAGTATCCTTTACCTAGTCTTTATCTTTATCCTAGTCTTATTCATATACTCACAAATATGCATATGCTAACAGTATACACACATACCCCCTACTCTTTCTGCTGTCCAATGCTGCTCCAATTGCCCTAAGTATCATTCATCTTCTGGAGACAGCAGCACTCTCCAGGGGTGTTACTGCGCCACAATGCTACATTCAACATTACCATCATCTAGAGTCCAAGTCTGCCAAAAATTGGTTGTATCATCTCCATTAAGTAACTTATCCTTTGTAAACCTTGACATCCTCATCTGAAAATAGAATCACAATTGTTCCTACTTCATAGAGTTACTGCAAGAATTAAATAAAAGATGCCGGTAACACTCTTAGCATGCGGTCTAAACTCACAATATGAACTAGCAAGTATAAGTGATAGGTCATGGAGGTCCCCCCTTAGTCCTCCTTCATCTGGAAAGCTTTATTTTTCTGCATAACCTGACCTACACTCACCTATCTGAACTCCCAGGATAGTCACAATTGATAAACCAGTTACAGGTTCTAAGGCAAACACTGTCCGCACTGGGTATGTCTTCTCAACAATCTAATCCCTGTGGCCCTCATTCTCATGCTGGGATTTTAAATTACTACTGAAGGCTGACTTTCAGTGACTCTAGAGTCAGATAGACTGGGGTTGAAGTCCCAGACTTAACATTTTCTAGCTGTGAGATCATGGACAACTCATCTAACTTATATGAACCTCAGTTTTCTCCTCTGCAAAATACAGTTGATGTCAAACATGCACAAGGCAATATATACACAGTCCTGAGTATGGTTTCAGACACATGGTGGGTGCTTAATAAATGGCAGCCATTATTTTGTGTTACATGTCTTCTGAACCTGCTTCAATACCCTACATTAATCATGCTAAGAAATAGTAACGGTGGGGCACCTGGGTGCTCAGTGGTTGAGTGTCTGCCTCTGACTCAGGTCATGATCCCGGGGTTCTGGGATCAAGTCCTGCATCAGGCTCCCCACAGAAAGCCTGTTTCTCCCTCTGCCTAAGTCTCTGCCTTTCTCTCTGTGTCTCTTATGAATAAATAATGTCTTAAAAAATAAAAATAATAAAGAAATAAACCAAAATGGCCTTATTCACATGGCCAGCAGGTGCTTCTGGCTATCAACTAGAGCACCTCGGCTCACCTCCATGTGTTTGCTTGTATAAGCCAAACTGGCTTTCTTGCAGTGTGGTTGGCGGTCTCAGGGCAGGGCTCCATCAGGACAAGTCCCAGTGGGCTAGTGCTTCTCAAGTCTCTGCTTGCCCAACCCATCACAATGAACAATGATGTTCCACTAACCAAAGCAGGTCACATGGCCAAGGCCAGACTTAATCTGGACAGGGATTTTATTCTGCCTCTTAGTGAGAGGGGTGGCAAAACAATCTGTGGCCATTTGTAATCTGTCACAGAGTTCAAACAAGACAGTATGTGGCAACCGAGTAGCAGAGTTTAGAATCAAATTCAGGTCTGAATGCCCCTATACTCTTCCTAATATACCACAATGTCTTGGAATAGCCCAAGAATGATGATTTTCCATGATAATTCAGATTTATACTTTCCTTTGTATAACATATATTAGAGTCTCTACCATGGAACAGGCATTATTTCCAGCTCTGGGGTAGAGCTGTGCACAAGACAACCCAAAACCCTGTCTTCAGAAAACTAAGAACATGTAATAACCTCAGATTAATGGGATGATGGTAACCAAAGGAGAAGGAAACTTTAGATGGATGGGTCAGGAAAGGTCTCTCTCTTAAAATGGCTAGAACAAGATTGGAGAAGCGAAGGCAGCCATGGGAAGAATATTCTAAGTAAAGTGCCCAGGAAGTATAATATTCCCCAGGCAGAAAGAACCTCGGTGTTGGAAGGATAGAAACGAAACAATGCAGCTAGAGCACATAGACAGAGGGGGGACTGTAAGGAAGAGTTTTGACAGGTGGAAGGAAAGTAGACCTTCTGGCATCTTGGAGGCCATAGAAAGGAGTTTGGATTTTATTGAATTGAAACAGGAAGCAGTTGGAGCATCACGAGCAGAGGATTGATGTGATCTAGTTTACATCTTATCTTGGTAAGTTGCTATAGTTCTGGCTGCTGTGTGGGGAGTAGATTACAGAGAAGCAAGAGGGGAAGTGGAGCTCAGTCAGAAGGTTAAGTGCCGACAGCGGCAATGAATAGGGAAAGAAGAGGAGGTCCTGTGATATGCTTTTGTATGAGGGTTTATAAGACTTCATAATGGATTTCTTAAGGGATGGAGGTAAGTGAAGATAGAATGTTACAAATAGAGTTGAGGATGTCAGTAAACTTCATCCACTCGGGTCACAGGTACTCAACCAAGGGTGAGTCTACTTAATTATGAAACCAAATGTCTTTGTTTTATTGTTCTCAAAAAGCACGAAGGGAGTCCTTTTGATTATTTTCAAATTCACACAGATGAATTTGCTGGGTGAAAAGGACAAAATGCTTTAGTGGTGTGCAAAGGGAGGAAAAGGGAGTTGGAAATGCATACTTGGGTTGCTGAGAACATTTTGTATTCATTGTGCTCACTCATGTTCTCTGATTGGAGGGTAGGCCTTCACCTGTAAACTAAAAGGCGGTCAATCTGATAATGAGAAAAAGGAGAGAGGCACATCATGCGAAGTGCATTCTACTGTTTACATGGAGAACTTACTGGGTAATGCATCCAAATACAGCACAATGATCACGGTCACCGTACGACTTCTCAATGAAACTGAGACACGTTAGCTGCTCTCTCATCCACCTCCTGAGCCCTATAGCTCCCCAAACCTTGATTCGGCCTCTTCTAATTCACAAAGTCTAAAGTTGTCCTTGGTGCTTACGTGAGTGGAGTGAACATCCATCCTTTTATATATACCTCTTAGCCTCAAAATACCTAAATCAACCCATATCATTCAGGAGGCAACTGCACCTTGTCAAGACAAAAGGCCCAGATCCCCTTCTTGTCTAATAAATTACATCCCGAGACTTCATTCCCCATTGCCTGTATATTTTCCCTGCAGAAAGCCCCCAAATGATAAATCATCTTTCTGTTTGTCCATCATGTCTGGGCTCATTACTTCACACATCCTAATTATCATCAATGCCCAAAACTCAAGGAAAAACATCTGAACAATGAGATGATTCTTTTTTTTTTCTTTTTAACATGAGTGCAACTTTGTGTGATTAAAGCTTATCATAATATAAATGGGTGCTTTGGATGATTTCCGTGTAGCTCTTTTACATTTCGCAGATATTCTTAATAGGTCCAACTACCTAAGGAGGAAAAAAAAAAAGCTCTTTTTGCCTTTAAGACTTCGAAGTCTGATTTTTTAAGTGCACAGATAACTTTAATACCTAAATTGAAAAATGAGAAGAATATCCGTAGGGAAAAAGGAGCTTATTGCTGCCTCCCTGAAGTTCATCAAATGTTGTCACATATTTCTCTAACATTTTTGACTTGGTTAAGTGCAAATTTAGGTGAACACACTCTTTTTCCCAGGGTTCATGGCAACAGAAATATAATATGTATTTTCTGATTAATGAGTGCAGCTCTACAGTCTAAGGGATCTTAGGCAAACAGTGCTTTCTGGGGGCAGAGGACTGGATAAAATGACCTTGCGTTTCCACTATTTCATGACTTAGTGGATGATAACCTTTCAAACACTCACTTCACACTCTTTCTTAGTACATTTGTGGCATATAATAACTTGAAATCCCCATTCTCAGAATCCAAATCCTCTATAATGGTGCATCTAAATTTTCCCCATAACTGGAGAAAATTGGAATTAAGAATTATGCAAATAGATGAATGTTAATAAAGTTCACCTTTAGCTTCAGCCATTGAAGTTATATCAGTTAGAAAACTGATGAATTACAGTTCGTGTGATATTAAAACCCTGCCACGTATAGAAGTCCCAATTCTTGTTTAGTGTGTGGTTTGGAGCAGCAACGTCTAATTCACTGATAATAGACCAGATCCCTTTGCCAGCTTCACTTTTTACTTTGGGGTTATCACTGATGCCTTATCATATGGCTTGTGGTTATCAGGGAAAAATTGACAGTAACCCTTAGGGCATGATGAAGCCAGTCTTGACCAGGAAGCTCCTGAAAGAAGTTGACCCTAAATAACACAGCTGCCTCCAAGAGGGCTGTATGTAAATTGTAAAATGTAAAATATTTCCCTAAATCTTTGTCTTCTATTAGCTATGTGGCCTTGAGCATGAACCTTAACCACTCTGTGCTAAAACTAACTTATCTGGTAAATTATGGAGCTGGAGGAAGGATTCAGTGGATTAACACTTTCAAAATGCTTAGGGAAATATTTGGTAAGTGTTAAATATTAGTGCTGTTGGGCTGCTATTACAATGATCTCTTCATTTAGTGAACTTTGATCTGTCCTTCCTGATCCAGCTGTTTAAACCCTTGACTCCCATAGGCAAAGCTACTCATTTCTTCTTCTGAGCTTCCATTCTTGAGCCCTCGAGTAATTTTGATCATATTTGCCCCCACATCCATTTTTCCCACTGACCTCTGTCTCTTTGGTTGATATCTTTCCAAGCAGCAATTGTGTCTTCTGTGTACCCACCCTAGGTACTAGCATATCTCCTTGTACATTTGAAGGAGGAAGGAATTTGTTCTTGCCAATTTTATTGGTTCTAGATATAAATACAAAAATAATAAAGCATTTTGCTTAGGCTTATCATGTTTAAAGTTTCCTTTGGATGAAAATATTCCATTTTTCAAGAAAAAAATGAATCTTTTTCATGATCATCAATGGCTGCTACATCAGGAAAAATAGAAACAACTCTTTATCATGTGCCTTCTAATAGACAAACCAATCTTACCTCTTAAATAGTCCTGCCCTTCACAAAGCAAGCAAGCCCAGGTTATATCAAGCCTCTGTCAATTTGTGGAGAATGCTGTGGACAGAGGAATGTGTTGTGTGAAACAATGATGGTGAAGTTAGTAAAATCCAGACTGCAAGGAATTCTACAAGGTCAATTGCAAGATAAATGTGACCACGTACATTTTAGAAAAAAAGAGAAGAAGAAAGCTGTAGTTTTAGAGTTAAGAGAAATCAGTCAACTGCAATATGCAGGCTGTTTTGAATCCAAATTCAGATGAATTCCTTTTTTAAAAAAAATATTTATTTGGGAGGGAGAGAGAGCGCATGCACAAGTAGGGCGCAGGAGCAGAACGCAAAGGAGAAGCAGACTCCCCACTGAGGGAGGAGCTTGATGGGGAGCTCATCCCAGGACCCTGGGATCATGACCTGAGCCAAAGGCAGACGCCTAACTGACTGAGCCACCAAGGTGCCCCTTAGATAAATTCTGAAAACAAACTGAACACTGGATATCTGATAATATAAATATAATATGAATCCCCAGGTGGAATAATGGCTATTTTAAAAGACCCCTTTGCTTTTATAGATTTATATTGAAATACATATAGATGAAATAGAGACACATCTGAGATTTTCTTGAAAATAATCCTGGATGGGTGAAAATTTAGAGAAAATGAGACAGTAAGAGTTGGGTTTGTTAAGATTGGCTGTATGGAGGTTTATGGTACCACTTTACTTTGTGTTTGCAATTCTTACAAAAATAAATGTAAACGTCAATAATCCCCCATATGATAAAAGCAACTTTTATATTTCCTCTGTTTCACATACATTGCAAACTCTGGCCATGTTTTTGCTACCCATGAGACCAGATGCATTTCTTTGCACAGCATAAGTGTCCAGTCATTTATTAGATTGGATTTCCTTGCTTGTGAAACCTTTGCTCGTAGTACATATTTTCATCAGCAACTATATCATTCACAGAACAAAGAATTATTCTTATGAATTCAGTAGTAAATGTAACATCAATAATTGTATTAACTACAGCTAATCATGAATGCATGCTTACTTCCTTGTCACTCTGAATGTTAATTTACATGGAGCTATCTCACTGATTTCTTGTAGAAATTTATGAGGTGGGGCACCTGTTATAAGACACCCCATGGAGAGATGCAAGTACCAGCACAGAATCTGAAGCTACATGCTGTAAAGATACCCAAACCCATAATTACATAGTAAGTGGCAGATCTAAGCCCATACCAGATCTCCCATACCTCAAAACCTAAGTACTTAACCACTCCTATATGACATGTTTCCTTCTGGGTCCAGTAGGGTAGGTGATTCAAAATAGAAATAGGGATCCCTGGGTGGCACAGCGGTTTGGCGCCTGCCTTTGGCCCAGGGCGCGATCCTGGAGACCCGGGATCGAATCCCACATCGGGCTCCCGGTGCATGGAGCCTGCTTCTCCCTCTGCCTGTGTCTCTGCCTCTCTCTCTCTCTCTGTGACTATTGTAAATAAATAAAAATTAAAAAAAATAGAAATAAATTATGATTCCTTTTCATAAGAAGCAGAGTAGACCGCTGATCTCAAGTCAGATGACTGCAGAGAGACAGATGGGAAAGGGAATATTTTTCTAGGTGATTTGAGAAGAGCACTGGAGAAGGTGGCCAAGTTTAGAGAAATGTAAGAACAATAGGTCCAAGGCAGGAAACAAGACATCCAAAAGCTTAGATCAAAGATTCCTAAGCAGTGGTCCAGCCAGACTTTTTGGTCTGCATAAGATTTGAAACTTTTTGGACTGATTTGCCAACTTTTAAAACTCATAAGATTTCACATGTAAATATACTTCATTGCTTAAAAAAACAAAAACAAAAACAAAAAACAGGTTTTCTGGGCTCATGTTTCTCCATAGTCATTAGAAGTCCTGAGGCAGAGGAGAGATTTGCTAAAAGTAACATTCAGGATGTAGCATGGAGATGACATTTCAGGGAGAAGATGCTAGAATCAGAAATGCTTTTTAGGTCTGGTAGGAAATCATAAAGTCCTGGCCAACATAGAGGTAGACAGAATAGAAACAAGGCAGGAGGTAGAAATCCATAAACACAAGTGGCAACAGGACTTGGAGACAGAAAGCCCTAAGAGGCAGAGATATGTGACTTAATACCAAGTGATAATTGGTGTCAGAATATCTCACCCCTATAACTGGAATGAATGAGAGGTTGCAGGAGGGAACTCTGTCACATTGGGATCATTAGGTTTTGTGTTAGCATCTATTGGGAGATGGTGACACAAGAGATCAGCATGGAAAATTATTTAGACTAAACAATGTAGTATCTACATCGATATCTTATAGATCTTAGAAATATAGAAACAGGATTTGAGTAAGAGACAGGAGATGTAGATACTAGATAATTGTTCCATCCTGTACTGACTGCTTCAAAGACATAGACCAAGGGATGGCCTTCCACCAAAAAGTTTTTACAGTGAGGTCAGAGGAAAGAGGTAAATAACAAGCAGTTGGATGTTCATGACCAGTGTACATCTCATGAAGCCAAAACAAAGAAATGATCATGTGTTTAGGGAAAATTTCTCAAAAGTACTTCTTCTTGAACCTTGACACAAAGAAACATAGAGCATAAAAATGTGGGATCAATGTAACAAAGTTTGCACTGAATGAACCATTATTCGATGGGTATCTACTAAGTGAAAGACACATGCAACACATCTCTCCATTTGCTTTATTCTTCCTCATAATACTTGGAGATGCTAGATTATCCGAGAATGCATGGTCTATGTGCGTCCTTGCTTGATTCTTGTCTATCTCCCCCAGAGAATACAAGCTCCATGAAAGCAAGGACTTCATCTTTTGTTTTTCGGTTACAAGCTGGAGATGAGCATCCAGGTCATTGAGGAGCTGTATAGAATCATCTCAGCCTCAGAGGGCCTTAACTTAAGGCCCTCTATGGAATTTTTACTGTGTGTGTGTGTGTGTGTGTGTGTGTGTGTGTATGTGTGTTCAATGGGAGCCTGCTGTCACCGATCTGAAGGAAAGCGCTGTAGGGCTGTGATGCACGACCCCCCAGCAGGCTGGAAAGCCTCTCCCTTCTCCCCTCTCCCAGCCAGTCTGGATACCAGGGCAAATACCAGAACCCATCTTATCAAAATGCTTCCGTTGCAAAGCAGCAAGAAATTGTCAGATATACATGGTGATGCTGACTTCTCAATAGGGGGAGAAAAGGACCTAAATTAGACTTCTATAAAAAGAATATTGCATATTTATTTCCACAATAACACCCAGGAAAAACGTTAGTCAAGAAGCAAGCAATTGGGTGAATAAATAAGCTTGTCTTTGTTCTCATCAATTAAGTTATTACATCAGTTGGAAAACCAGTGAATTATAATACAGATGTTTAATGAAACACTGCTGAGCCTATAAGTCAAACTCCTATTTTGTGGTGTGATTTTGGCTGCATAGTTTTGTGTGTGTTAAACCGTATTTATTAGCTGATACCCATTATTATTTTGAGCAAGGTATAATTCAGTTGTCAGGCTCCATCGCAGGCAAGGAGATTTAATCAGTAAGAGCCGCTTTGCTACTGAGTATAAAACAATGTGGGTTTCATGAAGCAATCACGGCAGTGTGAAAAAATGGGATTAATTAGTATTGTATAAGAACAGGCAGCATGCTCATTAAAACCTTGTGAGGTGGCTCTTGATAAACTGCCACTTGATAGGACCGCATTAATGTGACAAGGCAAAGACTTCATTCCCAAACCCTCTCTGATGGTATCTTGCTTTTAAGTTACCTGGAATGACCCTCCTTGGCAGTGGGAATACAAAGATCAAAATGACTGCCAGGGATCCCGGAGCCACCTGGACCGAGAAGCCACTGCATGGATGGGGGAAGCTTCAAAGACCACTTTTTTTTGAACTCACAGTCAAACATGAATCAATAGTTGCAAATGAAGCTGCGCCAGGGGTGGCGGATTTGCATTCGCTCTCGGCAGGTCGGGCAGAAACTAATTTGACAATTGGCAACCCACCCTAATGAAGGCCACAGAAGCATCCTCTGTCTGTTTACCCAGTGCCAGTGATGTCTGGAAATGCATGGGCCTTGGGGGGGGGCGGGTGGCCGGAGGGAAGGAGAAGCGCAGGGACTCTGGAGACCCTGCTCTTTGCATCACCTCCCTCCTGGTGGCCACTCACTCATTATTTGGATTTCCGAAATGCCTCTCTCAGTTCCTAGAATGTATAGTTATTTTTTGTTGTGTTTTGTTTTCACTGTGAAAGCATCTGCACATGAAAAAAGCCCAGTGAGAACAATCTGCTTTGGGTAAGGAATATTTTGTGATGTGCCTTAGACTCGTTTTCCTCCTCAGGCATCTGATTTCTCTTCCAAACCTGGAATGGTTGGGGTCGTATCTTCCGGGCTGTGGTTGGGTTTGATTTTTTTGGGGGGCGGGGAGGGAGGCGGGGTACGTGGTGGGGTGGGAATAGGGGTTCTCAAGTTGAGGACCGTGGACTATGGATATGCCTTCTGAACAGCTCACCAGATCCACAGTTTTCTCGAAGGATCTTCTCTTACCCACACTCCAGCTTCCATTTTCCTGGTGGCTTTAGCTAACCCCACTTGCAAGGCAACTCTAACTATACATAGAACAGGTATTTGTTGGGTGTAGTTCTAGAACTGAAAATGCCATTCAGAAACCTCGGACTCCCTGTTCCCTGCCCTCCCCAACTATTTTATATATATATATATGCTTGTTAAATCTCACCAGCATATTAAATGAATGTTTTCTACCATGAAGCTCAAGTATTCAGCTCACAATTATAGGTTGTTTGCAATTGAACTTGGGTAATTCCACTGCAATCTGCAGATTCGAGGCACTGGGCAAAAGTCAGGCTACCTGAGCAGCCAAGATAGGATTAAGCACACTGCTTTATCAAGTGATGTGTTGCAATATTATTAATTTAAACCTTAACATCTCATTGTTGTGATCTAAGCTGCATGATGTAATGCAATATGACAGCCATTAAATTAATAGAAAATAGAATTCATCTCTCAAAATTTCACACAAAATAAAGGCACAGAGACAGACAAAAATCAAAGAAGAAAGACAGACAGATAAATACCTTTAATATCTTTCGGTTTCCGACCGAGTCTGCCTCTATCTGCCAGCATGAGGAGTACACATAGCATCAGACATTGGGACAGAGATCCCCGCCATCTTATTTATCCCTCTGTAAGGCAAAGTAGTGAATATGTTCCCATTTTGTTCCTTTTATTTTAGCAAGTGGATTGCACAGACATGATATGCTGCAGGTGGAAGTGCAAGCATCACCATTTACGCATGACACAGTAATAGGAAATTTTCTGCCCTTCTTAACTTGATGAGGACCTCCTGCAAAGACCCTACAACTCCTTCAGGTAGTAGCCACCTACTTGATTTATAATCCTACAGTGGCGGAAGAGGTTAGCTGGGTAATTTAAATCACTAGATTTTTGCTAATGAACTGGGGCCAGAGAGAAAGCACTTTACATTGTAAAGGCTCCATTTCACCTTCCTTATGCTCCACATACTTTATCTCCAAATTTTTACATTATTTATATAAAGAGGGAAATGGTTCTCTCAGAGGAAAATGAGTGAGCAAAGCATCTCTGCTGATAGACTAGCTTCGACAATTCACTGCAATTTGGATGCCCTCTCTCAGTGCAGCAAAAATAGGGATTGAGCAAAGAGAAGTATGGAATGCCCAGTTCGGTCTGAATATTTAGATAAACAACAGATAG
The DNA here is from genome assembly GCF_053574225.1 of Canis aureus. Taxonomy (NCBI): domain Eukaryota; kingdom Metazoa; phylum Chordata; class Mammalia; order Carnivora; family Canidae; genus Canis; species Canis aureus. The sequence goes on along the minus strand of NC_135636.1, from coordinate 44,199,778 downwards.
GGCACTATCTGGGGCATACTTATATTAAAAGTCATTTGCTGCCTATCTGGAATTCAAATTGAACTGGGCATCCTGCATTATATCTGGACCCCTGCACTGAAAGGCAGGTGGAAAGGAAGCGTGCGTGGCCCAGTGAGGGCATTATGTGAAACGTCAGGCGAAAATGCCCTACAAAGCCTGGGAAAACTGACCGTATGTAGCAGCCTTCTGGCATCTGTGCTTCTCAGTGGAGCATTTTTATTTAGCAGATTACTCTAGGCTTCACTGAGCTTTGAAATAAACTCTTGGTCACTTTTTTTCCCACATGGATAAGCAAGTTTTAAATGATGTTTCCTTCATATTAACCTCAGAGGAACTTTTCTACTGTTGCATTTTGTAAAAAGGAAATACGGTGGTTCTCACACCTGGGAGCTCTTGGGACCTTCCCACGCCCACTACCAAGCAGCTTCATTTAGCTCCTTGGACTGCAGTTTCAAAACCACTGGCCTTGTATGTATCCCAGAGAACTGAACCACAAGTATTCGGATACCTGTACAAATAGATCCATGGATACTCATGTCCATAAAGCACTATTCACAATTACCAAATCATAGAAACCACCAAAGGGGCCGTCAACTCATGAATGGATAATCAAATTGTGGTCTGCACTTAGAACTGGATAGTATTCAGCCATCAAAAGGGATGAAGAGCTGATGCATGTCATAACATGGCTAAAGACTGGAAATATGATACTAGGTGTTACACCAGACACAAAAGGTCACATATCGTATGATTTCTATGGAACATCCAGTGTAAGTAAACCTGTAGAGACATACAGCAGATTAGCTGTCACCAAGAGCCAGGAGGTTGGGGGGTGGGACAGGGGGACAGAGGAATGACTACTCATGTGTACAGATTTCCTTTCTGGGGTAACATAAATGTTTTAGAACAAACACAGGTGGTGGTTGGTTAGGCAGCACGGTCAGTGTATTAAATACCGCTAAACTATCCGCTTTAAAAAGGTTAATCTTACACCATATGAATATCATCTCAATGAAAATAAGCCAAGAAATAAACACACACAAAAAACCATGGATCTTAACAAGAAAATGGCATTTGCGATTCTGCCTTTGGACCCATTTTGAACCTGTTACCATCTCCAAAAGCAAACACACAAAACAAAATTCATTTTCCAGAAAGCTCTTTAACTGAAAGACATTTCCATATAAGGCATTAACTCAACTACTATGACTTGAGCCCCTTATTAAAGGTTACCTATAGCTGTTTGGAACCTCTGTGCAAATTAGAATTAGGGGTCCCATTCCGGGGCTCCTTGAGTTGAGCCCTGCTCACCACCAGGCAGGGCACCCACATGTAATCCCAGCTGCCGCTCACGTCCACAGCACCTGTTGCCTACAATATGCCAGGTACCATGGGATTCTGGAACTAGGGTGGATCTGAAGTCGTCCTGGGTATAGGGGCTTATAAAGCAGCACAATGTAGTCATTCAATATGCATGCTTAAGAGCCAGACTCATGGGGTCCCTCATCGACTATGTAACCCGAGGCTGTTCCTGAACTCTTGCGACCTCAGTTTTCTTATTTGTAAAAATAGGAGTAGTAAGGACATCTAACCTCCCAGACTTGGGGGTGGGGGTGCTAAGGCAGTTCAAAGCATTAAAGACAGTCTGTCGTTTCACTGGAATGACTGAAATGACAGACTGGCAGTACTAAAGCCTGGTGAGGTTGCTGAACAGCTAGGACTGTCACACGTCGCTGATGGGAGTGTCAACATGCACGATGTCACCACTGTGGAAAACCATTTAGCACTTCCTTAGAAAGTAAATCCACCTATTTTATGATTCCGCAATTCCACTCCTAGGTCTTTACCCAAAAGAAATGAAAACTTATGTCTATAAAAAGATGCATGCAAGAATGTTTGCTGCAACTTATTCATACTAGAAAAAAAAATGAATGGCAACAACTCAAGTGTCCATCAGCAGAAGACTGAATAAATAGATTGTGTGTGTGTATAATGGAATAATACTTAGCAATAAAAAGGAACGGACAACAGATACACCACAGAACGCAGGTGAATCTCAAAACCATTATGTTCAATGAAAGAATCCAGTCCCTGAAGAGGACATGCTATACAGATTCCATTTTTATGAACTTCAGAAACAGCCAAGCTAGCCTCTGGGGATAGAAATCAGAGTAGTCTTTGCCTCTGCAGGGCAAAACATAAGGGAACTTTCTCAGGTGGTGGTGGTACTCCGTAGGGTTTGGAAAATGTTTTCCATAAATGGCCAGAGAGTAAATATATTAGCCTTTGAGGTCCACATGCAGTCTACATTGTCTATTCTTTTGAAAATAACCCTTCCAAAATGTAAAAATCCACTTTTAAGTCCTAGGCCACACAAAACCACTCCACAGGCTAGATCTGGCCCAGGGATTACAGTTTGCCAAACTCTGCTCCATCCATCCAGGGTGTTTTGTTACAGAAATGTATACATTTGTCAGCTTTGATGAACAGTACACTTAAGATGCCTGCCTTTTACTGTGTGTATTTCAGTAAAATATAGAACGGCGCCTAGACGTTGAATCAATACTCAAATAAGCATTAGCTAATATTATTTTAGCTTCACACTAAATGATAGACTTATCTGCTTTTAATTATATAACAAAGAAAAAATACCATTCTCCCATCCTGTAAAATAAATTCAAGCAATGTATTTCAGGCGTTCATGATGATTCTCTCAACTGCCTATACACACATTTCTAAACCCTTCCCACAAAGAGAATTTGATTTATTAGAGCAGTATCTTAAGTCTGGGAACACTCCAGTGCAGAGGATATGTCCTCAGTTCCCTAGGGGTCCTTGAACTCTAGTCAGAGAAACAGGCATCTATAATGGACCAAACCATCTGTCTTACCAGATGCCTACATGAGAACTAATCCTCCTTCCACAAGACCAACTTCCTTCCCAGTTAGTCTTTCCCAATGTCACTGCTGAGAAGAGAATGTTTCTGAAGAGCTCCTTGTACTTAAGATCTACCGGGTAACAATGTGAAGCATTTCCAAAGGATAAGACACTATATCAAGAGTATTTTCTATACATTCGTATTTACTTATGTACATATTGGCATCACTTTCACTCACGCCAAAGAACACTCTCTATGCAATCAGCAATTCAAAACTGCTGAGCAAAGCAGCTTTAGAAAGTGTCACAAAGAAAGTTCCATGTGGAGTGGAGAGTGCTCATCTGTTTCCAGCACCAGGAGCCCTGGTATTGGTGGCAATAAAAAAATAAAAAAGCACTTTGCTAATTGAAGCATATGAGGACACTGGAGCGTGGCTACCACAAGATAAATGATTGCATTTTTTCTTAAAATTTCCATCAGAACCAGAGTTGAAACTGGGGGAAAGGTCTTACTGCTAATAATTGGGATGAAGAAGAAATAAACGGCTTAATTAATGGAATTATGTTAAACAATATTTTAACATTTGTTATGATAAATACTAGTCATTTCTTATTGTTGCCACATGCTATTTGAAGAAAGAGGGGCTGACTGCTGTCCTCGGGGAGCCCACAGTCCTGTGAGCAGATAAAATGACACCCTCACCACCAATGTCACCTTTATCACCATCTTGACAGTATCATTTATTTATTATTATAGAATATATCAGTCATTTATGCTTGGCATTGCGCTAAACCCTTGAGACACCCTGACTCTTTTAATCCTCACCATAACCCTGGGAAATAGATGCCATCATTACACCCATTCTATAGATGTACAACTGAGGCTAGTTAGAAAGTAACTTGGCCAAGATCCAACCCCAGACAGTAAGCAGTAGAGCTCGCCTCAGAACAGAGTCCCACCAGACTTCAAGTTCTATGCTCGTAACCGATGTCCCTTTACTGTATCGCCAAAGACAACTGAAAACATAAGCTATGATGGACCAAGAAGCAGTATCTGGAAGCCCCAAGGAACATTCAAGATGACCAAGGATATGGAAAGACTGTACGAGGTAGACTAAAGTCTCACTTGGAAATAGGAGTTATTTCTGAGCGTGCAAAGGTGGGTGAGGGTGGCATTTCACCGGGAGATCCCAACTTCTCTGGGATAGATTCCTGGAAATGTCAATTAAAAAAACATTAAATTCTCACAAGGGAGCTTCAGTCCAATTAAAACAGCTTCAATTCATTTGCTGTCAAGTATTATCTTTTTACAGATACCATGATCTGTTAAAATTGATCAGAACATGATGAATATTTCACAAAATCACTCTTCCCAGCGGTGGCAACAGCGATATGTCATAGAGCTTTGGGCAACTACTCATACCACAGTCCTACAGGAAGCCCCGTGATTTGGCCTGGTAAATGGAGTAGAGGTACCATGTCTCAGACACAGGGTGATGCATATTTTATGGGCACGGAGGCTTGATGGGGGCAGAAAAGGGCCGTAGCAATGAAGAAATGTGAAATGATTCCAAAGGAATAGATCCACTCTAGAAACATCCAACCGGTTTTACTGGTCTCCTCTCTGCTGGGTGACTAAGGACTGGGTACCGCTCCCGAGCTGCTGTAGGGTAGGTATATGGTTGGCAAACCTCGGGGAAGACCCTGCTGGCCCCACAGCTGGGAGGACCTGGGGGGACCCAGGGAGGCTCCACTTCCTGGCCTCCCCGGGAGAGAGGGACTCTGGTGAGCAGGAGGAGGAGCCCGTCTCCTTGGCCTCTGTTACTATGGCAACCTTCCCCTTTGTTTCCCTGGATCCAGAGCCTCATTTAGAGACTGGCATCAGGTGAGGCAGCTGCAGGATGGCATTAGGAAAATGAGGAAGAGGAACACCAGCACCGCCCGAGCGAACACGCACACGCGCACACACATCCTGGCACCGAGAAGGCACTGTCAGGATGAGTTTCCAGACCTCTTGCCACTTTCTTTTGAGCCAATCAGCGGCAGATGATTGCAATTGCTGTTGAATAACATGCTTGGGGAATTTTCGCTTTATTCTGGCTGGCATTTGGCCTGGTGCCTTTTACGCATTCTTCTGTCGCCTGCAATACTTTGCTCTTCCTTACCCTTACGTGGAGGGGTCTCAGGGTCAAGGCCACAGCCCCTAACAGGTTTCCCTGAGCACCATCCACCCTCTGCCAGTGTTCTCTCTCTGTATCCTGTCTGCTTCCTTCACAGCAGTAAACACAATTCACAACCCTTTCATCGATTGTCTTTGTTCATTGGCTTTGGCTCTCTGTGTCCCCAGCTAGATTACAAGCTCCACCAGGGCCAGGATACCACCATTCTTGCACAAAGTGGCATCAGACGAAGCATGCCATGCAAGGGGCTGCAGATGTAGGTTTGTGAAGTAAATAAATAATACGGAAATTGGGAAAATGTGAGTCAGGATGCTGACATACTAAGTGCTGGGGTATGGCTTCAAGCCTCTCAACTATTTTTTTTTTTTCTCTTCAATTAATAATCAACAAGAATCATTAAAATCAAAGACCAGGGTGCCTGGGTGGCTCAGTCGGTTAAGAATCTATCTTTGGCTCAGGTCATGATCCCAGGGTCCTAGGATAGAGCCCCATATCAGGCCCCTTGCTCAGCAGGGAGCCAGCTTCTCCTTCTCCCCCTGCCTACTTGGGTGCTCTCTGCCAAATAAAATCTTAAAAATAAAATAAAAGACCATGACCTAAGTTGCAAATCTATTTACTCTCATTGCTGTGTTTGCTCCACTGAAGAATTTCCCACATCTTAAGGCAGCCCAGCTGTGTGTGTACAATGGATTAGTGTAGGGGCAGGGGATGGGGGCCAATGGAACTCCTACAGAGTACCTACCAGGTACTTCTCCACTCGCTTGTGACCGTAAGAAAGGGAGGCTCGCAGGACAGAAGAATTCTAAATGCTAAAACGGTGAGTCCAAGGAAGAAACGTCCACCATAGAGAGAGAGAAGGTGACATAAGCTAGAGAACAGAACACATTCTGCAAATGCACTGCATCCTTCTGCCCTCCCCTCATTCAGCTCCTTAGAACCCAGGCCATCTCCCTGTAGGAAAAGTTGATGATGAAATCTGTTGGTTGGGGAGTGAGTAGAGGGTGGCATTCCCCCCACCGACTAATGCAATAGCTTTCCAAATTTATAATGCACATGACTGAGAAACTGGATGGATTTTACAGAAAAAAATATATTTTAGGTAACTTCGATGGGACTTCCTCTTTTCAAAATACTGAAGCATGTGGTGAAGTAAAATGATTCAGGGAGAAGATATATTAATTCATACCTGTGCCAAATCAATAGCACCAAACAAAAAACAAATTAAAAAAAAAAAAACAAAAACCTGAACAGAAGCTAGCACAAAAGTATCTACCTGTTAATTCCACAGCAGGGACAAGCCAGAAGGTAAAGCTACGGGATGAATTTCATGGAGAAGCACAATAGCCTCCCCTCCTAGGTCTAAAAAATAATTCCTGAAAGAGAGAGGCCATGAGCCATGAGACTCCTGATAATTTGTCAATGATTACGCTAATGGCGAAACCAGAATTATTTCAAGGAGCAGAAGACATGTCTGCCTTACCTGAGAATCCAAAAATGGTCTCATAGAAGATTCTCTACCTTACTGGCTAATGCAACCGGGGGCCTACATGGCTCCTCTTTGCAACACTTTGGGCTCAAAGGTCTGAGATGAGCGTGACTGGCCAAGCCTGGGTTTTGAGCCAACATTACAAACTGTGATATTGGGAATTACAAGAAGATATATGTATTTGGTCTTTGTCCTTGCTCCTGGCACATGCCTCCTAAACCCTTGGAACTTCATAAGGGATAAGAGTAGCCATAAAGTCCAATGACTGTCTTGTTATTCATAACAAACCCCTTTCACAACCACACCTAAGTTTGTGTTAATGAGGGGACTTTTGCAAAATCCTTAAGGATGGGGATGTCAGGTTAACCAGCCCTAGTTTAGAGAGCTGAAACTTTCTGCACCATCCCCCAACCTTCAGGGGAGAGGAGAGGAGTGGAGCTTGAGTTTAGGTATGAATGAATGGCCAATGACTTAATCAATCACACATACATAATGAAGTCTCCATAAAAACCCTAACTGAAGGTTGATGAACAAATGGACACGCTGGGGGGCAGGTAGGGTAGACTGCCCGAGAAGGCATGGAATCTCAGCCCCCCCCTTTCCCCCACATCTTGCCCTACACATCACTTCTATCTGACTATTCCTGAGTTTTATTACTGTATTTCTCCAACATCTCATTCTTTGGAGACCACTCTCTTCCACAGATAGATCCTACTAAATTCATTTGTGGGTGGCGGTAGGGATAGTGAGTTCTCTTTGTTCCAAAGATGGGTGACCCAAGGCACACTAAATAGGGCTTTCTTCCCCTCTGGCCACAATGAATATTTTTTAATGGGCACATGACCCAAGCAGAGTTTTCATTGAGACTTTTATCTATCAAGAGACTTCAATCAAAATAATCTGTAAGGTCCAAATCCAGGACTTAATAAAAATACTATTAATAAATAAGTCATCAAACTTATAGAGCTGTATTTTCAACCAGACATACCTGGAAGATTTTTGTTTGTTTTAAGTGCATACCTGGTCTACTCCAAATCCATAAGAAGCTGTTTTATGAAAATACTAGAGTCTTGTGGGCAAGTATATGATTTTTACATTTTATACAGATCCCCAAAAATTAATATGTAGAATAAAATTACAGAATATTCATTGGAGCTTAAATTGCTTAAAAGGGATTTCCTAGAGTAAAAATTTATATCACAGAGCTGTTGGTCCAAGGAGCAGTAAAGTTAAGAATGGTAGGAAATAGTCATATTAGCCAGGATTTTTTTAGTTGCAATGGCAGAAAACCTAAGTCAAAAGGTTAAGTTAAAAAGGGAGGACTAATCGGCTCCTATCATTGGTAAGTCCAGGGGCAGGATTAACTTTAGGTGCAGGTGGCTCAGAAGTTCAAATGATGGCATCTGGGCTCCCTCTTTTCCTCCATCTTAGCCCTGTTTTCCTTTGCTTGGATGCATTCTTCAACATGGTAGAGGAGATGACCCCATACCCCATCCTCCTCAGGATCCCCTGCTGAAGCTCATAGACTCCCATGGAAAGAAGACTCCTCTTCCATGTCTACTTGTCAATTGCAGAAATACTCTAAACAGCTGAGTTAGGATCATGTCTGAACCAAGCAGAGTGACATAGATTGTGAGTCCTATATGTGAGGCCTATTCTGGGTCACATTTTATAGAGTGGACAATCATAATTAAAAGTCTTAGCAGGGGCAGCTCAGTGGCTCAGTGGTTTAGCACCGCCTTTGGCCCAGGGCGTGATCCTGGAGACCTAGGATCGAGTCCCACGTCGGGCTCCCTGCATGGAGCCTGCTTCTCCCTCCATCACTGTTTCTGCCTCTGTGTCTCTCATGAATAAATAAATAAAATCTTTAAAAAAATAAAAATAAAAAATAAAAGTCTTAGCAGAATACCTAGCATGAGGAAAGCCTAAATCTACAGTGGGATGGTAGGAAGATAAAATTCAACACATACCACCTACAATCATGCCTAGACTGAGCTCACACTGAAGACATTCCTTCATTCTTCATCCTTTGTGACCTATCAAACTTTCCAAATGTCTGAAGTCAATAAAAAAAATAAATGAAGATGATACTTAGCAACAATAACGAAATCTTATTATTGTTCAAATGCAAATCAATGAGCATGGTGCTGGCCTAGAGGGCTGTCTAGGAGAGCTCAGATCCATGAAAGCCTTCCTCAATTAGAGGTGAGTCTTAGAGGGCAGCAACATTCTCTCTTCCATTCTAGCAAATTTAGTCTTCTTAATGGTGACCTGAATCCAAGAAAAGGGAGGTAGCTTGCCATACCTCATGTGATTTCTGCTAATAGCCAATCCCAAACTCTTCAGTGACACCTACATGAGGAATCTGGTAAACCTGCTCTGAAAAAAAAAAAAAAAAAAAAAAAAAAAAAAAAAAAAGCCCAATGTTGGGTTCTAAACCAGCTCACAAATGGAAATAACACAATTAGTACAAATAGCTACATCTACATGAATATCTCCAGCCAAGGAGCTTTGCAAATTAATCCTGTTGGAATGCTACCCTCTTCAAACAACTCCACCTGTTTTCCATAATCACTACACATACATGGGAAGCCTAACTGGAAACACACATAATAAGAGGTCCGGATGTACCAGGATTGGAAATAAATAATATGCCTGAGACTATGGGAAGAGCTTTAATATCCCAAACTGTCAGAGAACAGAACCACCCCCATCTGATTGGCTACCTTAGGCCCCATGGTGAACATATGGACTGGCTGGTCTGTGAGGCACACAACAGTGAAATGGAACTCTTCATTAAGTGACCAAGTGAACCATTCTAGAGTGCTGAGTGCTTTCTGATGGCACCATGCATTACATACTCAGGCGATAGCTCAGTTTCATACAATATATTATTTGCATGAAATATAACAACAATGTATTGTGGATTGAAGATTTTAAATCAGATTCAATATAGTCTGAATGAAATCTGAATTAACGGGTTGAACCTAACCATAAGGCAAACACCAAATTAATTCAAGATACTTTGATGCCAACATTGTGTTTTACAAATAAACCAATGGTCTTAATTTTTTTTAATTATATTGTTTTCCAAAGAAAGTATGGATTTTCATTATGATTCAAGACAATACAGTACAATAGCACAATCACTGCTTAACAGAGACATTTGGTTCATTCACCCAGCATGTATTTACTGAACACCTAATATGTACTAGCCTTTCTGTGCTCAGGATATAGTGGTGACCTCAGCAGATTATATCACTGTCCTTATGAATCTCATATCCTAACAGAAGGCGATATAAAAATATGGAAAATAAATAAACCCACACAAAAATGTCAGACATTAGCTTCTCTGAAAGCAGGGGTTGGCAAACAATGGCTCACAGACTGTTCCTGTAAATAAAGTTTTATTAGAACACTGTTTACACATCATCTGTGGCTGCTTGTGTGCCACAGCGGAGTGTGAGTAGTTGGGACACCCTGTGCTCCACAAGCCTAAACATTTGCTGTGTGACCTCTTTATGGAGAAAGATTGCTGACCCTGTAAAAAAACAAAAAGGGTGTCATGCAAATGGCCTGGGGTGGAACACAAGCAGAAGGTCTGGAAAGGACTCACTGAGGCAGTGGCATCTGCGTGGAGAAGTGAGTAACGGAAAGAAGCCAACCAGAGGAAGCAGAGGTTCAGATAAATGGAACAGTATGAGGATTTGGTGGGGGCTTTGGTTGAGTTTTTTAGTGAAGGATTGCCTTGAAGGTGATGAACAAGTTCCTGGACTATATGGCATTAAGAAAACCTCAAATGCTAAAATAAATAAGCCCAACACTTTCCACTTGTGCCTTGTGCAAGGTGATAAAAGCATTTTCAAGTTGCCTCTGGATTTGCATCCAAAAAGAGGGGGAGTGTCCCACGAAGTTTGATAAGCCATTCTGGGAAGAAGGAACTCATTAGTGCACTCCCAACAACTGCCTTGCCTTGATTCCTGTGGTTTAAGGGTAGAGCCTAAACTAATTTCTCTACAAGGTCTTTCTCCGTGCTCGGCCTTGTCTCCAACTGTGATCTCTCTCACCTCTGTGTCTTTGTGCTGAGAGAACACATCTGCTTAGAACATTGCTGGGCCTATCTCTTCCCGGGAAAGGTATTCTGATATCATCTGGGGAGAAGCGGAGAGTCCAGACCAGTGACTCGGAGTGAGTAAGATAATGAGGGAATCCAGATGTCTACGGGAAAGCTCCTGTTTGCTTCCACCTACACCTAAGTGGTCTTTGTCGTGGTGGAGGCGATGCCTTGCTGGCCAGAAATGATTGTTCTCCTTCTGCAACGCTGGATGCTTCCAGGTGGGCCCCCTCTCCATAAGGTTAAAAAATCTACTTTACCTTGCATGCAGGACCATCCACCAATGACTCGAACTCTCGAGTCTAACACTATATTTGAAACTATTTCAAATGGAAATCCGTACTTAGCAAGCGTGTCCTTGCCTCTGTTAAAAACCTCATGCTCCAATTTCAGATATTTTCATGATACTTGGGGTGGTTTGGGGATGGATAAATTAAATCTGCTTTTCTCCTTATTGCCTTGCTGGCCTTCTTTGTAACTTCACTTTGTATTCCTTTCTGTTCAATACTTTTCAAAGTACTGAGAGTTTAAAGAGGTACAATAAATCCCAGATCAGTTTTTAATGACCACGGTAAGCCTGCTTGTAATATGTCAGTAAGCTGAACCTAAAAGCCAATGGGGAATAGGCTATTTCTGCCTTAGTAATTGCCTCCACAGAAAGATTTATAATGTCATTATCTGAATCTACAAGAAATAACTCATAGAGCTGAAATACCCTAAAAAAATATTACAATTCTCTTAAAATCTAGTCATTCATAAATGCTAAATCATAAAACTTTTTTCAAGATGGTTTATGTTAAAAGTAAAACCCAGTAAAAATATAAATGCTCGTTTCTTAATCAGATTCTTCATTCTTTATGTATCTGTTTGGAGCTTTGCAGTTTTCTGGGCTATATTTACAAACCTAACATTTGGCTGCCAGAAACCCAACCACTACGAGAAGCCATGGTGTCTGAAAAGGCATTTCTTGTCACCTTTTTTATCTCTGTGTGATAGCAAGGAGGAAGGAGGAAGAGGGTTAGTTAGTATGGCAATAAAATTAATTTCAGCAATAAAAGTCACCTTTTCCCCTAATTTCCCCATGAAAAAAATCCACACTAAACTTCCTGCCAAATGCACCCCGGAGCTGCGTGAAACCATTTGCATGGCTTCCCTGCCCGCACCCCCTCAACATTTCCAAATCAAAACAAGATCAGTCACTATTCTTTCAAATAGCAGGAAACATCCTCCCCAATTTGTCCAGAGTTTAATAAAAACCTGGTAGCCACATTTCCTCGTCTCCCTGTGCCATAAAATAGAGCAACATTTATATGAATGTCTACAGTGCGAAAATGTTCTTTGCAGGAGAGAAATCTATTACGGTTTAAAAAGGACACTTAAGGTGTTTTTCATAATTTGTAAAATCGTATTTTCTCCCTTTAAATACAGTAATTGGGTGCAAACATGAATATTGAATCGGGCTCTTTTCAGAAAGTCCTTCCTTCCTCTGGTAGCCTACTCAGGATGGGGATTTGGTTCACATTTTTAATATCTGGGGTTGCAGCTAAGCCTTTGTGGGGACTCTTGTGTGGAGTGAGAAGGTTATTTAAAAGTACTTGGGGGGCAGCCCAGGCGGCTCAGTGGTTTAGCACTGCCTTCGGCCCTGGAATCCCAGGATCGAGGCCCACGTTGGGCTCCCTGCATGGAGCCTGCTTCTCCCTCTGCCTGTGTCTCTGTCTCTGTCTCTTTCTCTCTGTGTCTCTCATGAATAAAGAAAATATTTTTTATTTTATTTTATTTTATTTTTTGTATAAGAAAATATTTTTTAAAAAAGAAATAAATTTTTTAAAAAAGGACTTGGGGAAGACAACAGGTCTTGTGTCTTTTGTTTGCCATTCTTGCTGCCTCCCCATGGAGCTGACCACCATCATGCCAGTCCTTGACTGTTATTCCCAGTTCGACATAGCTATAAATGGTACCTCAAGTAACTCGAGGTATCTTAATTCAACATATCCCAAATTGAACTTGCCTTCATTGCCAGAATGTGCCAATCTCAGACAATGACACTACCTGTCCATCTTCTTCCTAGGAACCAGAAACCCAGGCAGAAAGTCAAAACCCCTCATCTCCCACTCTCTTGTCTTCCACTTCCAGACAATGACTAAGGCAAAGCTGACCTCCAAATATAAATATTTTCTTGCCTCACGATCACCACCAACATTTCTCACCTGACAACTCATCACCCCATATATCACTCCCTTGCTATCCACAAATCACACAAAAGCCAAAGAGATCTTTGGGAAACTCAAATCTGATCATAAGCCCCATTCAGTGGTTTTTTTTAATACACTGGATAAAATTGAAAGTCCTTTTCATGGCTTTCTTCAGAATTTGGTGCTCAATGGCCTCAATGACTTCACAATATTTCTGTCTCCACCCCTGTACCCTGCCAGCTATCCCCACTTTCTGGTTCTTGGGGTACATCTACATTCTCTTATCTCATTGGCCCACACATGCTATTCCTTCTGCCTGGAGCAGTTCTAGCTCACCTCCTTCCTCACTTAACTCTTTCTCATGATGTGGGTCCCAGAGAAGTTTTCCACACTCCATGGTCTAGAAGAGCTTCCCTTGTAGTACGCTATCTTAGCAATTTGCATCTCCTCTCCTGTAGCATTCACCACATTTCACATCATTTGCTAAATGCTGGTCCCCTTACCTGGAGGCACCATGGTAGAAGGAAATCAGTTTCCTTTAGCACTCTATCCTCAGCCACTAGTAAAGAGGACCTTGATAAATACTGGATGAATGAATTAGTACTAAAGCAGTTCCAGAATTCATCTTTCTATGTCAATCTCTAGTCTGTCCATCCATCCATCCCAACAAATATTTATTGTAACTTACACCATACACTATCCTAAGCATTAGGATGAAGTCATAATAAACTTGGAATAAATAAGACAGAGTTCCTAGTGGAGAAGGGAAAAAAAAGTATAAGATAATAAGATAATTTTTAAGGATTTTATTTATTTATTTTTGAGAAAGAGTACAAGTAGAGGGAGGAACAGAGGAAGAGGAAGAAGGAGAGTGAGAATCTCAACTAGATTCCCCACTGAGCATGGAGCCTGATGCAGGGCTTGAGCTCATGACCCTGAGATCATAACATGAGCCAAAATCAAGAGTTAGACACTTAATTGACTGAGCTACCAGGTACCCCAAGATAATTTAGCTATTTAAAAAATATACCAGAATCAAACCACAATAGTTTAAAGAAATGGGATGTGGAAAAAGAATTAGCCACTGACAAATCCAGAAGAGGGAAGGTCCAAGCCAGAGGCTCAACAAGTCGAGGGTTCATTGGCAGAAATAAGATTTGTGGGATCAAGCAGGACAGTGTGGCTGGGCCACTGTGACCTGGGGGCCCAGAAGCCTAAAATGGGATGGGGCCAGATCACACAAGATCATGGAAGCTGCAGTATATGGAATATAGATTTTATTTGTCACAGGAAACCATCTGATGGTTTTAAGGGAAGGAAAAACAGGGTAGGGTTTTTGTTTTAGAAGAACAAGTCTGTTTGCTTTTTGGAACATGGATTAGATGAGGATCATAAGTGAAAGCCAAGGTAGTTAGGGAGCTGTCTTAATTTGGATGCAAGCTTCAATGACTCCTCACTGCCTATGGAATAAGACTCACATTGTATGGCATGACCTTTTAGGCTCCCTGAGTCCTCACCCCTGCTGCCCTATTAGGCCTCCCTCTATGTTCCTTGATGGCTCCTCCACCGCGGTGGGTCAGCACATGGCACCTTGAACCCACCTGCACGTTTTCCCACCAGCCCTTGACATATACCATCTTTTCTTTTTCTAATTTCCTTGAGTGTATGTGTTCTGCCTCAATTCCCATCTTCTACCTGAGACTTCAGAACACTCCAGACCATAGCAAGCTTTCTTCTTCCTGAACAATGGGCCATATCTTTTTGTTTTTTAAGTACACCTACCTTTTGCCACCTCTTGGATTATTGCTTTGTATTATCGCTTACCTCTTGTTATTTTTTTTCTTTCATGTGTGCATATGTCTCATTTCCCCAACCACAGTGGAAAAACCCCCGAGAGCAAAGACTTTCCTTATGTTTCCGCAGACACCCCCACACACACACATTGGCTGGCACCATGCTGTGCCCACAGTAGGGTGCTCTGTGAGCCGATCTGCAGGGGAGGCAGCACTAAATGCACTTGTCAGAACAGAGGGAAACACCAAGTTGCCTTGGTAAGGACTTGGTAAGGTAAGTAGAGGAGTTGAAAGCTGGAGAGAGATCAACAACAACTACTTTTTTTTTTTTTAATAGCTTCTTCCCTGGAAGGTCCTCCCCTATCAAAACCGCCAAGCTCTGAGTAGAATCAGAGATGGAATGTGAAAGAAGCTTGATGCGCTGTTGATCATTAGCTCTGAAATTCTAATCTGGCTTGAGATCAGAGATTTGGAACTAAGCCCCTCGGAAGGAGCGGCTCAAAGAAGGCCACTATGGAAAAGGTTGCACGCTTAGCATGGCCCTGGATAAATTAGCCGCTTGCACGATGTGAGATTTGAGGGTGGACAGTGGATAACAAGATTGAGGTCAGAGAAAGGTAAGCTGCGGTGCAAGAGAGACAGCAGCATAACCTGACTGCACTACATGGCAGACCGTCCACCCCGTCAGAACCATGAATCAGGTTGGGGAGAACTGGCCCCCGGCTTCTCCTTTCTTGCCGTGTGTCTTCACTTGCACAAGCAGGAGTTCTATTGACAGGTTAAGACATTTAACATGAAATAACAGAAGGACAAAGGAGCAAGGCTCACTGAATCACAGCGGTGGTATTTCTGTTCTCTAAAGGTGGTTTCCTGTGTTTATCACACTGAAAGTCCGTGAACAGGACCATGGAAACTCATGGGGAGACTGGCAAAGAGAGCTCTAATCAACTGTATGTAAAACATAGAACTGGTAGCTACTGGGAAAAACAACCACTTATTATCCAAGACTTTTGGAAGAGAAAGAAAGAGGTAATTCAGGAAAGATGGATGGAGGGAGTCATGAATTGCTTCCCTGGGATTAAGAAGAAGCTTGAACTCCTGGTAACACCTTTAAATCTAGAGATTTAGACGACCCTGTTAATTTGCAAACTCCAGAGCATGCTCCCCTTGGTCTTGGCACTACTGACATTTGGGGCTGGATAATCCTATGTCGTGGGGGGCTGTCCTGTGCCCAGTATCGCTGAGCTCTACTCACTAGACTCACTAGATGCTGCACTCACTAGATGTCCCCAACCAGCTGCAACCAAAAAATGCCTCTAGATGTTGCTAAGTGTGCCCTGGAGGGGAGGGTCGCACAAAATCACCTCCAGTTAAAAACCCCTGAGCTACAGAGACAGAAAGACTTGGGTTTAAGTTTCAGATTCGCCATTTCTTCATCTGTAAAATGGGAATAAACACCAGCCACTGTAAAGAACTGTGGGGAGCATTTAATGAATGAGATATGTAAACCATGAGAACATTCTGGCACAGAGTAAAGGCTCAATACATATCAGCCATCTCTATTCTTACTGCTGTTATTTATTGATCATGGCCCAGGCAGGTAATTCCACACTCCGAATATTAGTTTTAACTCTTCAAAGCGACCTAAAGAAAAGACGATTTTTTCTTCCATGTGATATTATTTCTCATGCTTGCTAAAGAGGAGTCCTGTATCTCTGGCCATGAAATTTCTCACAGGTCTGCTCAAGGCCCCTGAATTGTCATCTCACACTACAAGTAACTTGAGTATCAAAGAAATCTTCCAGTATTTGCCTTCTTAGAAAGAAAGAAGGAAAGAGAGACAGAAAGCGTGAGCTCATTTTTTTCTCATGCAAGTCAGTTTCCAAATGAAACAGTAGACGAATGTCACGCACACCAATTACCTAATTGTGAAACTGATCTTCACTTAAAGCATCCATGTTTGTGACATAAATAGTAGTGAAGTGGTAAGTTTTCAGCATGATTGTTAGGCTGATTGCTGAGTGCCAGATATCAGAGGCTAAAGAGGTTTTAGCCTGAAGATTCACTTCAGCACCTTTCAGTTGAGGGAAAATCACTTTAAGTAAATTAAAATAAACTATGTCCTCCACGTCAGTCCTAGGTAATCTCCCACTGTGTGTCAGAATTTGTGGTCTCGCAGGGGATCAGAAACGAGGGATGAGATGAAGTACAGAAAAGAATCATTTATTTATTTATTTTTTTAGTTCTTCCATGATTATGTCTTGTTTTGTTTTGGAACTGAGAAGAAATATGAATGAAAGAGGATGAGTGGGTCCCTAACTTGTGAACAAACCTTTCTCTTCTATGTGAACTTTACAGTTAAGCTGGAGTACATATGGCAAAATGGTGCAGGTAAACAGTGTTTCCATGGAAAACAGATGTGTGGAAATCCTACAATGCTTACCCAAAAAAATGTATCTGTTCATCAAGGTTGTTCATCAAGATTGGCAGACTTGTTCTGTAAAGAGCCAGATAAATAAAATAACAAATATTGCAGGTACTATGGGCTTATAATCACTGTTGTAACTACTGAATTCTGCTGCTGCAGCACAAAAGCTTCTATAAAAAATATGTAAACAATTGTATATAAAAATGTATATAAAAATATGTAAAGTGTGGTTGTATTCCAATAAAACTTTATTTACAAAAAGAGGCAGCAGGCTGCATTTGGCCCAAAGGCCCTAGTTTGCTGACCCCCAATTGAGATAAAACTCCAGTGAATGTCTTACCGTCAATACCACTGGTCTTTATTGTTATATCTGTCCTTTCAGTGCATTTATGACCCTTTTTGTGCAAATAGCCTTAGGGAAATGATAAATACATAGCAGCCTTTTCATTTTCATATGACTGGACAGAATGATCGAGAAGGCTGCTCATTTTAACAGAATTATTCCAATGTCTTTGCAGACTAAATAAGCCTAGTATGGAACAGCACATTTAATTTAATTTTTCCCCTCCAAAAATAAAAAGCAGTCGTATTAAGAAATCCTATCACTCAACGCTGAGAGGAAGCTCCTTCAAGTCTTCAGTGCTGCGGTAATTACTGGCAAAGAACCCCTGATGAGAGATCCTTGAGAAATGGAAAATGTACCCAAAGAACTAATAAAACCCCAGTCAATTGCTGTTAGATATCTCTAAATAGAATGCAGGGAGGAGACAAGGAGAATTATAGGGTTGCAGACACCCAGCTCAAACAGAAAGTCAGAGGGAAAGACTTCAAGAAGATGTTGAGGGCGAAGAGCTGGGGCCCAGGAGGGAATCTGCAATTTCCCCTTAGGATACAGGCTTGGAATTCAGTTCATGACCCCAATATATGTAGGTTAACGATACAGGTCAAGAAGCTAGGAGGGCAAGAGAGGAGAAAAGTGCCATCATCATGGAATTAGCCATACACGTTGAAATAGTTGACAATTTAAAACAGGACATGGAAAAAAATAAAATAGTAACATAGATGGATAGAAAGAAAGAAAAGAAGGAAGAAAACAGGGAAAGACAGAGGGAGGACAGAAAGCAGAGACAAGCAACTGAGCACCCTATGAAATCAAAACATATAATAGAGAAAAATTGTACCTAATTAATAGGGAAGACTACTAGGAACTCTCCGTGACTCTGTATGTAAGTAGTTGTGTGCTGGGCTAAATTCTCCTCCTGTAGGAGAGCTGGGAAGCAGCTGTGTGTGTGGCAGAGATGGGGCAAGGAGTCATGAGCAGCTGATTGACCTTCTGCAGCAGAAGGGACACCCTCTGAGTGACATCATAGAGCCTCCTGACCATCAAAGAAGAGAGGAGATTCCCAAATTTTTCTTGCAGGAACACCCCTGGGTGGATTTGTGAGTCTTCTATACGTAGCTTTTATTTCGACTAGAGATCATGAAACCCAAAAGCCACTGAAATTTTAGAGAATGGTTGCTCCACTTTCTAGAGAGTGGCTGCAGGGGAAGCTGAGATTGCTTGCCAAATGGCGGTGTGATACTTGACATTCTCTAGAGTCTTCTGCAGTTAGGTTGGGGCCGTGTGATTGCATGTAAGGCCGGTGGACTCTCCTGGAAAGGCTATGACCTGTGCTGAGGTCTGGCACTTTAAACTGAACGATCCACCTTCTCCTGCTCATTCTTTGCAATGGTGCCCTCAGAGGCTGTGTGTTCCAGGTGCAGAGCTAAAACATGGAAGCAGCCCAGAC
The DNA here is from genome assembly GCF_053574225.1 of Canis aureus. NCBI lineage: Eukaryota > Metazoa > Chordata > Mammalia > Carnivora > Canidae > Canis > Canis aureus. Next base: position 44,180,897 of record NC_135636.1, on the reverse strand, counting down.
CTTGAGACAATATTCGGGGAACAACCATGTAAGAGACTCACTCAACCCCCAACAGATAGCAACGTGAGAAATACACCTTTTTGTTATTAAGCTCCTGAGTTTTCAAGGCTGCTCATCACCTTAGCACTGGCGAGCATCGTTCTGGCTAATCAGAGTTTCAGATGCAGGTGATAGAAAGCCCAACTCAAAATGGCTTGAGCCACGAAAAGAATTCAGGCACACCTGATCTAGAGCTTACACAATGTAAATAGGAGCCACATTCTCTCCAGCTGTTGGCCCCACTTTTGGGGTGCGCTGGGAACCTTTGGAAGCTGGAGGCTCTCCCAGTGACAAAATAAGACCACAGCTCCTTCAGATCCTATCTTCTCATGGAAAAACCCAGGAAAGTCAAGAATCTCTTTTCTGGTGATAACCCACAAAGACCTCAGGATTTACTGTGATTGGGCCAGCTGAGCTCACCCTAAACTTGAACTCATCCTTGTGATTAGCAGAATGCAATGTCACAGTCAACTTAGGCCTGGCTCAAATGTTCTGCCTCTGAAGTCAGGAAATACCTTGCACCAGAAAAAAAAGTTCTCCCAAATGCAAACCTCACTGTCACCAGGAGAAAAGGGAAGGAGACAAGGAGAGTAAAGATGTAGTCTCCAATGACCTAAAGAGAGAGGTAGTCATCGCAACTCTTATATACAGTGGGCGCCTCAAAGTGCCACTCTCTAACTCCTCTGGGAACATTTAGCTCTCTAAACATGAAGAATTGGAGATTCTGGTGGTTACATGATGTTCTTATTTTTAAGGCTACATTAAAAATGTGCACAGTGTTACTCACAAGAACAATGTCAGTATGTACCTCGACACTCTTGTTTATGCAAGCATGTCAGCCAGTGCTCACAACCCCAATTCTTTAAAACAACTAGTGTACATCGAGACAGCAAAGAGTAGTTGAAGAACACAGGCTAAGATTCAGAGAGATTTTTCCACCTCTTAGTTCTACCTTTATCGGTCTTTACCTATACAATCTTGGGCACGCTACCTGCCCTGTCAAAATCTCAGAGTCTTCCTTGTTGAATGGAGAGAAGAATGTTTATTGTGCACAGATGCTGTAAGAATTGGAGAATCATGTTTGGAAAGAACCTGACAAGGGACCTGATAAGAGTAGGCACTCAATAAAAATTAGTTTTCTTCATGTTTTACCACTACTATTATTCTGCTTCTGCTTCCATGGTGTCTGGTACACCATAAACTCTCAGTAAATAAACTAGGTGTCATTACTGTTAGTTCTATAAATATTTGCTGTTAGATAAAATACTTAGTAAAGGGATAGAAGAAAATACAAGGAAGAAAGGGAGGGACAAAGGAGGGAAGACAAGAGAGAGGAAAGGAGGGGAAGAGATTTCATTCGTTCAATAAACAGTCTTGAAGGACTGCTATGTGTTAGGCATCACGGAAGGTCTAGGTTGATAAAACAGACTTAACGCCTCCCCACCCCAGAGTTTACAGGAAAAGAGAGATAATCAGCAATTATACATAAAAATCTGAGTGTACACATGCACTGAGAAAATAAGTATCAAGGCAACCAAAAGGGTACAGTATTAGGGAACAGTTCATAAGCCTGCAATAGAATGGTCAGGGAAACCTCTCTGAATGGGTCAAATTAAGCCAAGATCTAAAGATTAAATTGTAGCAGTTATGATTAGTACTGCTGACACTATTATTCAGTATATCTAGGGTATAATTACAAGTACAGAATTCACAAATACTTATAAGACTCAACTATATTATTTGGAATTAAAATTAAACTCAGTAATATTTATGCATTCAATAAGCATTTATTGAGCACCAATGTGAATACGTTCAGCCAACTGATGCTTTGCGTCTTAAGTGGACTTGAAAAGTGTGTGAGCCAACCAAGACAAACAATTCTTAGCAACCTCAACAGAGGAATAAATGGATACATATGCAAACAGTGCACTTTTTTTTTTTATAGTTCTCTTACCAACCCTCCAAGTTTGTTTCAACCACACTTCTTTGCTAACATTAAATTCATTACTCTCTATCAATAAGTGATAATGGAATGATGTCTTTCTTTATCTTATGCATTTTCTAATTCCCTCTACTAGAATATAAGCTCTCAGAGGGCAATGTGATTTGCCACCTATTTCCCCACTGCATTTAGGAAAGCGCTTGACCAGCGCTAGGCACTCAACAAATTGCTGTTGAGTGAATGAATCAATGCATAGATAAACGTTTTTGCATTTCCCCAAACATATTTGCATTACAACTTGTAATTTCACACTGGGTTTAGTCAATGTTTTTTAACACACTGACACTTACAATCAAGACTCAGAGTCTTACTTATGCTAACAAATGCTGATTCTCCCTAATATACAGTATTGCTTTTCCCAGCTCTGAATATTAGCTTCTCATTCAATCATTATGACAGATATTTCTGAATAAATAAATAGGGTCCCATGTGTAGTAGCGTCTATTGTAAAACTGATCACTATGATTCTATTTCATTAGGGGCTGGATACGGAATTAGAAACCTTCTGGGAAATAAAGAACCATCACAAGAGTATGCAAATAATCGTAGGAGTGGAACCATACTCCGACAACGGACATGGGTCTTCGCGTGGCTAAAGCCTTGAAAGGGTCAAGGAAAGGGAGAGGTCAGAAGTAGAAAGTGTGGTCAATACACTTGAGTGAGGGATTTTTGCAATGGTGAATGCCCTTAAAACCAATCATAGTTGAATTGGCATGTTTAAGTCATTTTGGCAACCAGAACTGCAACCCTGTCTCCTGAATAAGATACTGCTGCTCTAGCAGAACAAAAGAACCATTAATGACACCAACTAACCCGTGTAATTCTCATTTACACCTCTTTATTACCTTCCATATACTCCGTGAGAAGCATTACACATTCCATTAATTGTTAACATACACGCAAGTCAAGATCTTTTATTATGCGAGGTCATCAGTCAGTGATAACAGAGATATTGATGTATTAGGCTCCTCATCAGAAGTTGAGCAACATTTCCATTCAAGATGATACATGGACCTTTAAAATGTACTCAATAATATTGAGTCTCAGTCTTCTGTTGCTTTTCTCTGAATGCACATTTAGATCTTTATACATCTATCTATCCACCCACCCATTCATTACACATAAGGTATTAATTTTCTGCTCTTGGGGCCAGGATCATGCCGGGCTTGTATCACTTCTGTATCCCAAAGACTAGAACACAGTAAGAGCTCAATAAAATGTTAGGATTAAAAATAAGTGAATGAGGATGTGATAGGCAGGATTCTAAGCCCCCATGACCTCCAACACCTGGTGGTGTTACTTCTGTGATAGTGTCAACTCACATGGCAAAAGGATTTTGCAGATGCCATTAAGACTAATAATTAGTCAACCTTAAGATAAAAGGGGGACCTAATCTAATCAGACGAGACTTTTAAAAGCAGAGGATTCCATGACTGAGAATGGAATGGGAAGTCTGAGTGTTTAAAATCACAAGGTTTCAAAGCACCCTTACTGACTTAAAAAAATTCACTGAGATAATAATCGATATACAAAGAACTGCACAAATTAATGTGTACAATTTGATATGTTTAGATATAAGCAAACACCCACGATTCCATCACCACAATCTATTATCAATAATAGACATATCCAATACCTCCTAGAGTTTCCTGTGTTCCTGTGGATTTTTTTTTCCTTTTTGAAAGAACACTTAACATGAGATCTATCCCCTAAACAAATTTCAAAGTGCACAATACTGTGCTGTTAACTCCAGGCCCGATGTTGGACAACAGATCTCTAGAACTTCCTCATCCAGCAGAACTGGAACTTTCTATCCACTAAATAGCAACTCTTCACTCACCTACCTCCCAGCCTCTGGCAACCACTACTGTAACCTCTGCTTCCATGAGTTTGACTATTTTAGACACCTCATACAAATGCAATCATGCTGCATTTGTCCTGTGGCTGGCTTATTTAATTTAGCATAATATCCTCCAGGTTCATCCATGTTACAAATGACAAGATTTCCTTCTTTATAAAGCTGACTAATATTCAATTGTATCTGTTCACTGACGAGAAAGAAAGGGAGGACCAGAGAGAGAACTCTGGGACTCAAGGTCACCTCTGGCTGACAGCCATCAAGAAACCATGCTACAACCATAAGAAACTCAGCTCTGCTGACAACCTGAATCAGCTCGTAAGAGGATTCTTCCCTCAGGGCTCCAGATAAGACCCCAAAACCCTGACTTGAAAAACCCAGTTGAGCCCGTCCATTTTGACCACAGACCAGTGAGATAATGCACAGGTGTTATTTTAAGCCACTACATTTGTGGTAACTTGTTATGTATCTTAGATCCCTACTATGAGGGAGGAGGGGAGATTTGGGGAAGAGATTGGTAGCAGCAACAACATAGTATTTCAATCCCTTGAAATCTTACATAAAAATAAAAACAGCATCTGAATAGCAAAACCATGGACAATGTATATAACAAAAGCAGGTGCCAAGGCATCTTCAGAAACCTCAAATATCAAGTAGGAGGGTGGGGACAAGAGCCCTGAGTCTCTGGTGGGTCAGACTCTGCAGAGAAGGAGAGGAAAGAAATGGTGTGTCTGCAGATGTCAGCAATAGGACAAACTCTAGAGAGCCAACAGGAACTCACTGGAAAGCACAGTGGTGCAGTGTGGGGCAGGAGGCAAAACCGAGAATGCCATGGCCCCTCTAAGAACCAGTGAGTATCAGAGACCAGTACGAGCTCCAAGAGGGAGGATTACCCCAGGCTACACAAACCTCAATGGCAACCAGCCAAAATCCCCTTCCAGGATTAGACCCCACCCCAAGGAGAGTCTACTGGGTAGAGAATAAAAACTGAAGGTTCAAATAAAACTCAATGTGTGTTGGGGGAGGGTGTTAAAACAAGTGCCAGAAAAATCTCAGAAAGTAAGCTACCATACCTGCAACATACCCAAAAACAACAAAAGAGGAAGTTCTGTGAGATTGGAAAAATTATCCCAAATCACATATCCTTCTAAAAGTTCAGGAAAATTAATTTCATATAAAAGTGACAACAGAAAAGTATTGAGGTCAGATCCCTTGCAACATTACAAGAGGAAAAAAAAAAAGAACCAAGAACCAGTAACATTCTTACAGAGATGAAAGCATGCCAGAAAGACATGCCCACAAAACAGATCAAAACTGCAGCCTACTACATTATACAATAAAATTATACAGGATCTGGAAAAAAAAAAAAAACCAGCACAAATCAGAATAAGATAACTCAGGGATGAAGTAAAGGTATACAAGCAATATTTACAAATAAAAAATATTTTAAAAATGAAAGCTAAGCTACAAAAATATGAAAGATTAAAATGATAAGCACAAAATATTAGCACAATATATAATGCCTTAACACAAATAAAATTTTTAAAAATTAAAAAGAAACTAAAAGGAGATAAAACATTTCAAAAGAGAGGGCAAATATTACAGATAGGCAGAGAAAATTTAAAAAAAAAAAATAAAGGAAAAGAGAATTCCCTGAAGAAGAAAACCAGTGCCAGGGAACACAACAAATTGCACAGTATATAATTTAGGAAAAGTTTCCTAAAATTAAATAAAATATATATTAGAAACTAAATATCAAAGAGGTGCATCATCTACATGAGAACAGCACACTGGAATGATAATCTCCAAGATGTATTCAAATAAAATATGTTGGGCTTTCAAGCAAAAGGAACATCATCAGACCATGTAGTCAAACAGAGAAAGTTATTTATAAAGAAAATCATTGTCATCGGATTTTTTTGACGGTAACACTTTATCCCAGAAGAAAATGAAGTACCCCATACTTAAGATATTTCAAGGAAAGAAAATGTGACCTAAGGCTTTTATAACCAGCAAAACTGACTTCCACAGAACTATTATCATCAACAGGAAAGAACTCGGGGCAAAAATCAGAACTACAAACCACAGAGTTCCAGTGCTGCCATGTGTGGGGACAGTCCTGAGTGGCTCAGACTCTGTACAGAAGAAGCAGAGGAAAGAAACAGAGTGTCCACAGACTTGAGACCAGAAGGAACCCTCTGCACTACTTGAAGAATCTACCAGAAAATGAGCTTTGGGCAATCGAAATGACTAGAAGATATCTACAAGAGAACTGCAAGTGGAGGTGAAACATATAATTACTTACAGGTCTGAAGATAAAGGAGGGTTAGGGGAGAGTATAGTATACAATGACCATGTGCTCAGACCCTATGGATATAGTACGGCAATCATACTAAATGGGAGGGGGTGTCAAATGGGGGAAATGCGAAAAATCACTGTAACAGTTTTAAGTAATCAGATTGGTTATAGTGGTATTAGTACTGTTGTTACAAGATTGTAAATGGACATAAAGCAAATGAGTAATTATGAGATACAATTTCATCATCCCCTGCATCTTTGAGAACCAAAACTCTTAGCAAGGAAGAGAATCTACAGATATAACAGAAGAAGTTCAACAAAATCCTGTAGTGCTGAATTTGAATTGGGAGTTATCAAAAGAAGATGTGGTCTATGTATACAATGGAATATTATTCAGCCATTAGAAATGACAAATACCCACCATTTGCTTCGACGTGGATGGAACTGGATGGTATTATGCTGAGTGAAATAAGTCAATCGGAGAAAGACAAACATTATATGGTCTCATTCATTTGGGGAATATAAAAAATAGTAAAAGGGAATAAAGGGGAAAGGAGAAAAAGTAAGTGGGAAATATCAGAAAGGGAGACAGAACATGAAAGACTCCTAACTCTGGGAAATGAACTAGGGGTGGTGGAAGGGGAGGTTGACGGGGGTTGGGGGTGACTGGGTGACAGGAACTGAGGGGGGCACTTGACGGGATGAGCACTGGGTGTTATTCTATATGTTGGCAAATTGAACACCAATAAGAAATAAATTTATAAAAAAAAAAAAAGAAACTCATATGGTATTTTATCTTCTCCTTTGTCCTGTATACTCTAAAAACCTACAACCAAAAAAAAAAAATAAAATAAAATAAAAAAATAAAAACCTACAACCGATGACCAACCAAGTAGAAGGAGTGTCCCTAGCATCCAGGCTGTAGTTCTTGAAATACCATTTTTAAAGAGCTGGGGTTGGGAGTGGGCCAAGAAGGCCAGCTTCTTCCAGATCTGGTGCAGAAGATGTAGAAGGTGAGTTTAGAACATCTTAAGTGCCAGAAAGTGAAGGCCCTATCAGGGCCATGTCAGAAGGACTCAAGAACTAATTTGCAAATTCTCCCACTAGAAAAAAGAATAATTTGAGCTTCAGTAAAATAATTATTGTGATGGCTTGAAATCTATCACATCCCTCGTGGTGTCATAATGACATTAGTAATGATAACAATAATAGTAATACTAATAATAAAACCAAATGGTCTCCTAACTAAATGGAAGATGAGGGAAAACCAATTCATTATTCCAAAAAGCAATAAAGAAAAAGAAATGGTGCATGTATCATGACTATTCTATATGGACTTGCAGGAGCTTCCAGGAACTCAAATGAAAGACAAGACAAGTCATCTCTCTTTAAAAAGTATTTCAAGATATATCTTCATGCCTCCTGATGAATGGATATGCCACCACCAAGACTCTTGACGAGACACTGAACCCAAGTCTGATCAAGTCTCTAGGTTTCAAACCCAGACTGTAGAAAACTACAGATTAAATGGCCTGGGTCTTCCACAAGTAAACAGCAGTGAAAATAAAGAAATAGAGGGAGATCCTATAGATTCAAGGAGACCTAATAGACCTAACAACAACAAAGAGAGGCAAGGCCTAGGGATGAACACTTGAAGGAGAAAAGTATTTTTAAAACTCAAGGATATTATCACTATGAAAGCCAAGATAAGGAATCAGCATATTTTCCTGCAGTAAATACTTTTTAGGCTTTGAGGACCAGACAGTCTCTGTTGCAACCACTCAGCTGTGCCTTTATGATGCAAAAGCAGTCGGACAGCAAGTAAATGAACAGGTGTGGCTGTGTTCCAATAAAACTTTATTTACAAAAACAAATGGCAGGCCAATCCCTGGAGCAGAGAGTGAATTGGAACTGAGGATAACATACATAAAGGATTATCCTTCCAGGGTGACCAGCAGAGTTCTATTTCTTGAGCTGAGTGGTTGTTTATTATAAGGGTATTTAGCTTACATTATTGCACTAGGCTCTATAATTCTTACATGTGATTTTTAGTATCTGTGTTTTATTTTAAAATAAAAAGCAAAATCACATGAGTCATGTAGACAATGACTAAAGATCTATTATCCAGTTTTTCCAATGAAAGATGACATGCACTTGCCCTCCATGGAATACTTTTTCTTCAAAGAAGCCAAGTGAGCTAAAGGTGTCCAAGGCCAGGTGTCTGCGCCATGATGACATTGCTAGGATTTGATCCCTGTTTTAAGAGCACTAACTGTGATGGTTATAGTTTGGGTGTCACCCTGACTAGGCCACAATACTCAGGTATTTGGTCAAATACCCATTCTAAATGCCACCATGAAGAGGTATTTTATAGGTATGTTTGACATTTAAATCAGTAGACGTTGAGTAAAGCTGGTTAACCTCCATTTGTGGGTGGGCCTCGCCCAACCAGTTGAAGGCCTTCAGAAAGGAGGCTGAAGTCACCTACTACAGAGGGAACTCTTCCTCCAGGTGGCCACTGGACTCACACTGCAACATCACCTTGCCCCTGAGTCTGCAGCCTGCCAACCGTTCTGTAGGTTTCAGACTTAGCCCCACAATCCCTCTAGCTTATTCCTTGAAATACATCTCCCTGTTGTTTCTGTTTCTCTGGAAAACTCTGACTGTAACCTCAAACAAGTTACCTACCTTCTCTGTGCTCTGGGCACTTCATTGCCAAAGTAGGGCAATAATTGCAGCAGATACAAAATTTTAAAGGGTAGTTTCTTACCTTTCTTGGGAGAAGGCCATTTGATGCTTACCGCCCCCCCCACCCCTTGTCCTGACCTAATCAAAGCATGCCGGGGGCGGGGAACAGCAGCCACCTCGGCCATGAAGATGAGAGCCACATGCTGAGGGACCAGACATGAGCAAAAGTAAGTGAGCCTGGGTCCCCCATGTCATCACTTAGCCTTCGCACCTGGTCACAAGGGAAAACTGCTAGGTTGCGCCAACGGTTCACTATGGTTCAACTTTACACACCCAACCCTAACCTCCACCTTTGCAGTCCAAGCAGAAAAAAAGAGACCAGATAATGAGCTAATATGTTGTCCTTGGAATGATGCCTAGAACATAGACATTATTATCATTAACGATGCACACCGTCCCTCCGTACTGGATGTCCCACCACGGCTCGGTGAGCAGCTCCAGATAATCATCTCAGCCTCAGCTCCAGAACGAAAGTGTGTCTCTCCCACAGGCATCGAATAAGAGTTTTGGTCTTGGTTCTCGATGGCCATAGGAAATGCTGTTCCAGCTTAGACCACTTAGGGCCCCAGGCCTGATTTAGCAACTAAAATCACAGGGTGCCAAGTGCAATCTGAGTTTCACCTATGCCATGAATTGGTTTTAGTAGAATATGTCCCATGTGGTATTTGGAAGGAAGTTGTACTAAAAAATTATGCACCATTTATCTGAAATTCGGATTTTACTGGACATACTATATTTTAAGACGTCCCTCGTTGGGGCCCATCACATTCAAACACTTGAACTGGGAGAGAGTGGGAGCTGTGATTCATTAAGTGAAATTCTGGTGCTGTCTTTTTCTTTTCTTTTCTTAAGATTTTACTTATTTATGAGAGAGAGAGAGAGAGAAAGGGGGAAGAGCAGAGGGTGAGGGGCAAGCAGACTCCACGCTGAGTGCAGAGCCCAACTTGGGGCTTGATCTCAGGATCATGAGATCACGACCTGAGCCAAAACCAAGAGTCAGATGCTTAACTGACTGAGTCACCCAGGCACAATTCTGGGGTTGTCTTACCGAAAACAGGTGAATAGGTCAGAAACACACACACCCTCATAAATGTCCTCTCAAACATCTCATTTTTTTCGAAATAAAACAACGTACAAAACCTGCAAGCTGCATATCCACAAACTACAGATCTGGGGAGACAGGTGGGACCTGAAAACACAGGATATAAAGCACAAAAAAAATCCCTACTTGTGTATAAGGTAGTTATGATCCAACCACGCTGATGTTTACGACAAAAATTTTCTATTTCTTTTCCTCCAGTCATTCAATTGCTGGATGAAACCCCCAATAAGACAGAAAGGAAATCATAGCACAGAGTATAAAGATTCAGAAAGAATATAATTATATGATAGGTGTGTGTGCTGTAAGCTTGCACATATCTATCTTTCTTAAAAATAGATTGCATAAAGAAAATCTCTGATTTCATTGAAAACAATAATTATGTCAGTTATACTAAGAAAAGGATTATAATACTCAGAATTTGGAATACTTGGTAACTCACAGCTTAGTATTCCGCATATTTGTTGCAAACTGGAATATTCTGGTATGATAAATAGCAGTGTGCCTGTGTCTGTGTTTGTGTATACACATTGACACACACACAGGTATATGGCCTTAGCCTGCGATCCACTGGGAGCACAGAAGAATTCATTTTTGAGATATGATAGGAATTAGCAATATCACGTGAGTTTCGATGGTCTGAAATTAGACAGCTCTTAGGATGCCAGGATTCAAGTCCTTTGATTTTATGTGACTGACAACTTTTGCTCATTTAAGGAAGACTCTACAACAATTAAATCAGAACAAAAGGCATCTAGTACTGACATTATCGCAAATATATATAGGATGTACACTTAATTCTCTCCCTTTATAAATTCCGCTAACAACCTAAGCATAGCTTCGATTCTCTTGTCCTTTGTGCAGACTCCAGCTTTGTGAGCATGGAGGAATTGGATGCAGCTCTTAAAAAAAAAAATAGAAAAAAATTGATATTACAAAATGGAGAGAGGGGTTTGATACAGGACTAAAACTGAAACACGGTTTTTGTTCTAAAAAGAAACTCCAAAGAAACCCCCTAATTGAATGAGGAAGGTGGCATTATTCATTCATTCATTTTCCTGTTCCCTTATCCAGGATTAATTGAGCAGCTATTTTGTGCCAAGCACTAAGCCCTTGGGGGATCCAGGAGCACGTAGGGTACGCTGCCTGCCCTTCTGAGGAGAGACCACCCCACCCTGACCTTCCAGGCTGTTCGTTGCCACAAGTGCTTTGCGTGTTTTGTTCTCTCATCCACTGAGAAATGCGGAGAGGACCCCCGTGCTGTCCAGAGAGCAGTATGTCCCCCTCTTGTATACAGCAGGATTCTGGGTGAGACACAGGTGCACCCCTTTAAAATTTCACTAACTATATTCTTTTTATTGGTGCGTACCTTTTATATGGGTTTCCATTTCTACTTCCTTGTGCAACAGATTTTTAAGTTATTTATGACTGAGACAAAGATCAAGTAAGAAATAATAGAGGGGACACGTGGATGGGCAGCTTGATTGCAAGTGACTCACAGGTGGGAAACAGTGTTTTATGTAATGCCAGGGACCCCAAAAAGAATCTTGCTGCCTTAATTCCTCCCCGTGTGTCTGCTCGGGGCTGAGATTCCTTTCATTTGGGGACAAAGTCACGAAATCCTTTGATAATGCAAGGGAAGATAGAAGAGCAAACGCCCCTGGGAAAAGAGCACGTGGGCTAGCACTTACACAAAAATATAAAACTGGGCAAAGTCAGGCTTTCTGACATTTTTAGGGGATGCCACTGGAGACCCAAAAGGTGTCTGGAAAGAGGTTAAAGGGCAAAGAGAAGCGGTGGGTGGGGCTCCCCCCGTTGAGCTCTGAGTGCTGGGGCCCTGTAATTGATCATATAGTGATGCTTAGATCAACCAAAAGAATCTAGAACATTCTTGGTTCTTTATGGAGAGCAAAGTGGTTTGCATACTTAATAATCAATCTCCTTAAATAATAAAACCATGAGGGGCCCCTGGGGGGCTCAGTCGGTTAAGCATCTGTCTTTGGCTCAGGTCCTGATCTCAGGGTCCTGGGATCAAGCCCCACATCAGGCTCCCCACTCGGTGGGGAGTCTACTTCTCCCTCTCCCTCTGCTCCTCCCTGTACTTGTGCTCCCCCTCACATATGCGTGCTCTCTCTCTCTTAAATAAATACAATCTTTAAAAAATAATAATAAACCCGAGAAGTGGTATCGTCATACACTCCTTGTACATTTGAGGACATACATGACCAAGCATTAAGTACCTTGCCCGAAGTCACACAGCCAAGCCAAACTGGCATCCGAATGTCAGTTCTGTAATGACCTATTCTGTCTTACATTTAAAGGAATGTGATTAATCTAATTTACGGACCACGGCAGCTCTTGGCTCCTCCAGAGTGGTCCGCAGACCAGCACCGCTGGCATCACCCGGGAGCTTGTTAGAAATGCAGCATCTCATGCTCCACCCCAGACCTCCTGAATCAAAATCTGCATTTCACAAAGCTTCCAGGGAATTCACACGCCGCTGAAACCTTTCCTCCATCCATCCAAGAAGGAAAATCATTTAAAAAAAATGTATAATAACAAAATCAAGAACAAAACCGCAGATAGGAAGAATAGTAACCTGCATGGCAAAGGCAGGGAAGGAGGAAGGAGGGGGGGAGGGAGGGAAGCAGGGAGGGAAGACAAGAATGAAAGCACTAATTACTTAGCAATCTGGAAACATAGACCTTATTTCCAAAAACACCCTGAAAATATCCTTTTCCCCTTCTGATTGTCAGCACCAACGTTTCGCGTTTCTGAGAAGAGGGGCTGACCGCCCAAGCCCCGTGCATTCTGTATAGGTGAGGTTTGCATGTGCTACAGAACCCCCGGTGCCTAATGAAAGCCTTTTAAGTAAATCTCACGAAGCTCTAATCTCGCGGAGCCCGTCCGTGTTCTTCTCTGCTGTTCTTATTTAATTTTTAATAAGAACACTTCCATGCGGCTCGAAAGCACGGCTCAATTAAGAAATATTCCTACCAGGCATCTTTGAAATCTTACGGCATTCTCTTCCTTCTGTTTCCTGATGACCCTCAATTTGGTTGTGTAGAAGAGCTTATGGGGAGGAGGGGAACCACCGAGGCTTATTTTTTAATTGCAAGTTCAATTTCACACTGTTCTTTGTGAGATGGCAAGACTGATTTTCAAAGACAGAACCGCAACTCGGGCGTCTGCTGCCAGAAGGCTACAGTGTGCATATCTTAGGGTTGTATTTTGAAATTTCAAGTGGCATCTTTGATCTGATTCCTTAGGTATTAGATGTCCTTGAAGTTCTATTGAGGTCATGAGAAATAATTTTAAGGGAGACAATGGTTTCTGAATCACAGAACCCCGACTATAAGTATCTTAAAGTAATCTAAACTCAAGTCCCTTATAATGCGGTAAGGTTTACAACAGAAGAAATATCGCCTGGTTCTTCCCAGCAAAATTTACCTTGCATTTACATGTCTTTTCTAAAGACCAGTTTCCCAAGATTTAAACCTAGCCACAAATTTTTCCTATATGCTCATATTTTTCAGCTAGGACTTCACGGTTGCGTCTCTATCAGTATATTTATACATCAAAGACCGTACATGCAAGTACATATGTGTGTGTGCATGTGTGTGTGTGTGTGTGTGTGTGGCAGCAACAAATGGTGATGCCTGTGTTGTTAATTTCAAAAGCACAAAAGAATAATGCATAATGTACAGAATTATGTATTCGTTATTTTCATCTGTAATCCATTCTCTGCCTAAAATGTAAGCAATCTCACTAAACTAGGCATCATATAAATGGCACAATTATATATAGAATCATGAGGGTGTGGAGGGGAAAGAATAGTTAAAATAGCAGGAAGACAGACATCACTATAGATCAGAGCTGCAGCTACACTGACCATCAATTTTAACTTTGCCTATCCACATGGCAAAGACAAAAAGAAAACATACTTTCCTATAGATCTCGTACTTCATCATAGAGGAAAACGTACAAATGCACCCAAAGTAAAATGTTCTTGCGCCCCAAAGGAAATTTTCACATGGATCTATATTTTGGGCCTCCCCTTCACCCCCCAAGCAACCTAACAGCCAATGTCTTCAAATCTGGCTATACTGAAGCCAAAATACTGCAATATGGGTTTCCATTTGAATAATCCCTGTAAGAATACCTCCCAGAGGGGATTTCTGCAGGTGGGTGAGGTCATGCTGACCCCAGTTTGTAAAATGGGGAGAGGTCAGAGATCTTGGAGTAGGACTAGTACAAAATGTCTAACGGCTCTTTCAAATACCAGGGGTACCTGGCAAATTCCTCAAGCTACTTCTCAATGTAGCTAAATTGCTAATTTCCCAGTTGACTTTGCCAGAGATTCAGTATCTTTGGAAACCAAATATTTCAAAGTAAGGATTAACTTCCTCCAGTAAGTACTTAGGAATCTGAAAGATTATTTAACTCAGCCACAAAGCATCTTTTTAAAAAATAAGGTTATTGAGTGATAATTCACATAACACAAAATTTAGCCACGTCAATGATTTTTAGTGAATTTACCAAATTGTACAACTATCACCATAATCAAGTGGTATAATATTCATCACCCCAAGACTATCCCTCATGCATCTCTATTCCCACCTCTAATCCTAGGCAATTATAAACCTAGTTTCCATATTTTTTAAATTGCTTTTCTGGATATTTCATTGAAATCAAATCCTGCAACATGTGGTCTCTTGTGCCTGACTTCTTTCACTTTGCACGATGTTTTTGAGAATCAACCAAGGCTTATCATGTACTGGGACTTAACTTCCTTTTTACTGGCAAATAATATTCCACTGTAGGAATATACCACATTTTATTTATTTACCAGTTGACATTTGGGTTATTCCTAATTTTAGCCACAGTGATGCCTCCCATCTAAAAGGGAGACTCACAGATCCTAGAGATGGGGCCCATATTTGCCCAAAAGTGCACTGGATTTGTTCAAGCACCTAGACAAACAAGGAACAGCCAAACAAGGAACAGCCCAGCTTCCAGAGTCATGTGACATGCAAGAGCTAAATTAGGAACAAGCTTTGCCAAATCATAAGATCATTTTCTACATACCCTCTTTTTTCTCCTTTTCCCTGAATTCATGTTTAATAATTGTAAGAGCTAACTCTTATCGAAGGCTTATGAGATTTAAAGCTTATTGTATATTCACATGTACTATCTCATTTAATTCTTGTGACTACCTGGGAGGTCAGCATCACTTTTGCCTCCTTTTCAAGAAATGAGGGAATTGAACCTTTTGGCAATTAACTACTCAAGATCATGCAGCTGGGAGCAGGTCAGAGGAAGACTCAACACTTAACAGGCTAGAGCCTGCGTGTGAACATGGTACTACACTGCCTCTTCATATCTCGTATCTCTGACATCCCTTCTTCAGGGAAAGTCATTTCCTGATCCCCTAAACAGTGTAGACTCCTCCCATTAAACATCCTGTAGATCTCTGAGCTTCTTCATGACACTCTGGTAATTAACATAGAATGCTGTATTTCCTTCCAGTCTGTAGTTTTCATGAGGACTGGGAATCAGACTTAGCCCATTTTTCCTGTTATACCTTAGCCCCTGCCCAATTTGGGCCAATTACAGGCATCCAATAACCATGGGTTAAATATGAGTCATTATTTATCAGGATAGCTGCGTAAAGCTCCCACCAGGAGATGTCTGTTAGTTGCCAAGTAATTCCCCCCAAAAAAACCAGTATGAAATATGCGCTTAAGTTAGATCATTTAGTAGTGGCACTTAAACATTGGAACCTACTTGCCATATACAAAAATGTTGATCTTGGTGTATTTTGATGATAAGCAGAGCCCTGTGAAGTGATTTCATCAATGGGTTTAGTTCCTTTAATGGAGTTGCAATACTAAAAACTAAATACTAAATACTAAAACTAAAACTAATCCTAAGAGTGGATGCTGTTCTTCCTACTTACCAGTTAGGAATGCTTTTGTCTACACTCCAATTTTGCACTATTGATATTTTGGGCCCAATGATACTTGGTTGAAGTCTGTCCTATACAACATAGGATGTTTCGTAGCTTCCCTGATCTTTACTCCCTAGATGCCAGTAGCACCTGCTCTTCATTCCCACCCCAGGTGACAATCCAGAATGTCTCCAGATCTTGCCACATGTCTCCTGGAAGGCAGACTTGCCTTGTAGGAAACCCAATGTTCTAGGCATTTTTCTGATGCATTAGCTCATCGAATCATAACAACCCCATGAGGTATCATTATTATCCCCATTTAAGGGATTAAAACAAAACAAACTTTGCCAGTGAGACTTTAATTTTCCAGGGTCACAGAATTGGCACGAGAGCCCATCTCCTTATGCAATTCACTTTGTCTTCAACTGCCTGTTGCTGGTAAAGGGAAATACTGTGGTCGCTCTTAGCTGCATGGGAGGCAGAGGGCAGTAATATCACATCTGGCTGATACTAGTCCATTGTCTTCATATATTAAATGAGTAAATCCATGTTACTGGCTTAGAACAGTGTCTGCGACACAGTATGAACTATTTACTAGCTATTGTAATCATTATCATTCCCTGGCTCTGAGCACACTGCTGCCCCAGTGAAACTCAGGTTTATTAACAAGAGAGAAGCTTGGGCTGGATGTCGTCCTATAATACATCCTATAACAGCATATGACACTCTCAGCAGCTCCCCATTTCCTAGAGCCAAGAAATCAATTTCATATAATAGCTCTACTAGGATATTAAAATAGAAGTAAAATAGGAAGTTAAGACACAGCCCTCTTTTATTTGAAACTGGAAATCCACCCATCATAAGAACTTACCTGCTTACTCTGAGTTTAGAAGTAATGATATGTTATAGGCTTTAGGAAGCATTAAAAGCTTGTGTTTTATTCAAAGACTATCCAACTTACTTTATCTATTGCTTCTGTCCATGAAGCCACACACCAGGGAGAAAATTATGATGCATATAAAGACAGATGCTATCCACAACCACTTTCCTACTAAAATAAGGACTAGTGAATAATAATTATGCCCAAACCAGCTTGTTGTTACCATAAAAATGGACAAGAATTTGTTTATTCATTTAAATACACACACACACACATATAGTTATTTATATATTTGAATGTGTGTGTGTGTGTGTTGAGGTCATACTCTGAGTCAGACACAGTTCAAGATACTGAGGATGTAGCAGTAAGAAAACCAAACAAAATTGCCTACCTCCATGGAGTTTTCATCACAGTGAAAGAGAGGAAATGAACAAGATAAGTATATTCAGTTAGGTTTTGAACTTGAAATAGAGTCTATTACACTTCACATTCCTTCCTGGAATGATATAGAGACAAAAGCTTACATGAGGTTGGTGAAGGCTGGAAAAATGATATAGATAACATCAAGCCAAAAAAAATGCTGAGGAAGCCCTCATAAAATAAGAAAACTGAGTCCCAGAGAAAAGAAGTGCCTTGCCCATGGTCACAACTGTGTATTAACCAGAAATTTTTCTGATATGAAAAACAAAACAGACGTAAATACTCAAATCAAACTCACTTAAACCAAAAAGAGGGTAAATTTGGCTCCTATGGTTGGCATGTGGATAAATCTGGGCTTCAGGTAAGGTTAGATCCAGGGCTTTATGTTATTGTTGAGACACTGACTCTCTGTCCATTTCTCAGTACGATTTTCTTCTCTGATGGCTTCATTCTCACTGAAGCTTACTTTGTGAGTTTACAAAAATGATTGCTGGCAGCTCCTGGTTTGTATGGCTCCCTAGAGTTCAGCTCTGTAACTGGCAAATTCAAATCCCAGCTCTATTATTTGCAAGCTGTGTGACCTCAGGCATGTTCTTTGACCTCCCTGTGCTCACAGTTTCTTTTTTTTTAATAATAAATTTATTTTTTATTGGTGTTCAATTTGCCAACATACAGAATAACACCCAGTGCTCATCCCGTCTAGTGCCCCCCTCAGTGCCCGTCACCCATTCACCCCCACCCCCCGCCCTCCTCCCCTTCCACCACCCCTAGTTCATTCCCCAGAGTTAGGAGTCTTTATGTTCTGTCTCCCTTTCTGATATTTTCCATACATTTCTTCTCCCTTCCCTTATATTCCTTTTCACTATTATGTATATTCCCCAAATGAATGAAAACATACAACGTTTGTCCTTCTCCGATTGACTTACTTCACTCAGCATAATACCCTCCAGTTCCATCCACGTTGAAGCAAATGGTGGGTATTTGTCATTTCTAATGGCTGAGTAATATTCCATTGTATACATAAACCACATCTTCTTTATCCATTCATCTTTCGATGGACACCGAGGCTCCTTCCACAGTTTGGCTATTGTGGCCATTGCTGC